>NC_139230.1:74946829-75032000 GCF_977018435.1 Lepisma saccharinum | reverse complement strand
ATCAGAATCTCATCACTGTGATCTTCATGCCTTGTATGGCCAAATATATCATTAGGCATTTTTGTTTTAGTAGTTATTTATTATAGAGTATCTGATTCTTAATTCTATAAAAAAGGGTATAAGCTTGTCATATGATCCAGGGACCTCAATATATAAGCAGTCACCAGCAGAAACAGTATATACAGTGCCAGAAACCATGTTTGAGTGCTTAATTCTATAAATATTTCTCCCTACTGAAATCTTGACATCACCCTCAGGGGTTGTAATAAATTGTAATTGCCCACCTACAGGTAATTGGTAATGATTTAAATTATTGTTAAATATGTACAATGTTTTTCCTGTTTCATCATCAATATCTGTAAGTATGCTGTTCAGATGAATAATTAACAAGCCACTCAGTTTAGACAGCATATCAGGAGAGGCTTGTGGTGTTGGCAGGTCCATAATAGCCTGTTTTTTGAACCCAAATAAGTTCATAGGCATGTTTATTTATTTCAAATCATGCTCTGTAATTGGGCATTGATTACCACTTTTCAAATCACAATGACCCCATGGTAGAGTATGTATGCCACATGATAAAATGCATCTCTTATCATCATGTGGGTCCAGAGCCACTTTTCTTACAACATTTGAAGTCAATAAGTGATCCACACTCTGAATTCTGGATTCTGATGTTTTGATTAAATTCTGGGATTTGATGCAATTTTTATAATCTTCAAATACAAACTCTTTTTCCACAGTTACTTTGCCAATACCCTTGGCCTTTTTGGCAGCAACACCACTACATGTTTTAAAAGTGTACATCTTGGCACTTAACCCAGCAAATTCCACAATAACATCACCAAGTGTCTCATCTTTTAACTTGCCAGGCACCTTTTTGTTGTGGGGTTGAATTATTGTATGTTCACTGGTATCAAAATATTTAAACAATTCAGGCTGTGACATATCTTGATAAACATCTTCTGTTTTAATATCAAGAATAAAACTATCCGTGTCCATGTACATCAATTTTATATTATCACCATAAAAAGGTTTCAACACATCATAATACAATGTTAACATATGTAATTTGGCCAATTCCAATATCACAGCCCCTACATAAATAGGTTTATCAAACTTAATCTTTGTTTTTTTTCATGTTGAAAAGTGCCATATTTTCATCATAAATTCTTCTGTAATTGAAATTAGGCTTTGCAACCAATTTTTTGCTCAGGCTGGGGTCAGTAATTATTTTAACATCGGTATGTTTTCTGACATTTTCAATAGTTTTGCCATACACAGAATTAACCATCAATTTAAATAAGCCCTTATCAAATTGGCTCTTTGCAGATGTTCGAAGCTCTGTATTTGTATCAATGTATGGTTTCAACCATCTTGAGTGCCTGAACCTCAAAACTTTGCCAAGTTTGGTCACTTGAACACCATGTTTCATCAGGAACTGGAGGTTTTTGTAATATATGACATAGCCTTGTTTTGGCTCCAGTGTCATCATGAGCTTCTTCTGTTTAGAGCCAGGTGAGCACTGAACCTCAGGAATTGGGGGCAGATCAGAAAATTTATTGTGCAAATCATCAGGAATTGTCAGATCAACCTCTAAGAAGAGGCCATGGTCACTGTCATCAAAGTCCTGAAGATCTTCAATATTGAAATCTTCAACCCATTCAAGCCCTGCATATGGTAGTTTTTGCATCATGGCGTGACCATAGAGGCTGTTTGCATCTACATACAGTATAAAATTTGATGGCCGTGCTGGATCATAATCAGGCATATATTTGTTATTTGCTCTGGCATATCTCTGGGAACATTGCACCATCCCCCCTCTTATACATTCCTCCATAAACAGATACATATCTTGATCTGGGATCAAATCCAATGGCATTTTAGTGTTTAAAAACGTTGCAGCCCATGCTAGGCCCGGGGCACTGAAAAAATATATTGGATCCAGTTTATAATTTTGCATGGAAGATTTTCTGAATGCCTGCAATATATCAGCTAAGAGGGTCACATCAAGTTTTAAATATGCCATGTGATAATCACCAAATGTCTGGCAATTTAAATTGTTCCACATCAATTGGGCATGGTGATAATCTTCATCAGTGATTCCAGATCCTCTGATTTTGCTGTAAAACTCTTGTTGTGGTGGCAGAGAACACTCATCAAATTTAGAAAAATCTGTAACATAATCATACGGATATACACCCTTCCGCCTAATTAATTTCAGGTCCTGATTTGGAAACAAAGCACATGTGATTTTGAATTGATCATCAGATAATTGAGTGGCCAGTGTAGCCAGGCTAGCCGATAAAATTCTGTAAGAATCAAGAAATCTTATGCGAATAGGAACACCATTAACTTTAATTATTTTGCTAATAGATATATATTTCTCATCATTTTCAGCTAAAATATTTAAATTCTGCTTGTCAAACCCCTCGTATCTGATCAGATGATGGAAATCATAATTGGATGCTCCATGGCAAAATATGGGGACAAATCTTGGTCTCTTGATCTTAATATTACAGCTATTACACAGGGCCATTAAGAATTTACCATCTGTATGAGAATGGTGTTTCACCTTGATATTTGTATCTGAAAATTCAGAATCACATACCGGGCATTTTTCTGCATTGTTGAAATCTTCAATCTGTTTCTCTGTTAAAGACAACATGGGTTTTGATTTTAATAAGATGTTAGATGCTATGTCACGGCACTCATTTTCTATTTTATGTGCAAATATTTTGATGGCATCTGGTCCCATGTATAAGTGTGGCTCACTAGCTACACCATCCCGTATAACCACATAACAAAAGCTGGAAGGTTCATGTAGGTGGTATGGTGTAATTGAAGATTCTTCGGGATCTGGATTGCAAAATGCAAGAGGTTTGAGGTTTGATTCAAAATCACAGACAATATATGCTGGGTGTTCCAACAAGGCTTCAAACTTTTTGAATTTGCAATTTTCACTTGGATTAGGCATCACCATATGAACAGGTTTATGATTTTTACAGTATTTCAGATGCTCAATTAACTTATTTTTTGCAATTTCTGCACTCTCTTCACGAACCCCTTTTACCATTTTTTGACCATAAAATACAGTTAAACATCTTCTGCACAACTTGAATATTGTATTGGATTTGTCTAGTTGTGTTCTCACTAAAGCTTCAAGATTATGTATCAGAGTGTAATGATATGTGCCATCCCCTTCAATTAAGAGCAGATCAATCGGAATAGCAGATTCATCATCAATTGTACTGATTCTGAGAGGTTCTATCAAGCAATTGCCACGGCCAGTAGAACAAGTAAATACATTAATAGATAATTGTTTGCCATTGATATGCCTGGCCCTTTTTTCAAATTTATCAATATTCTGAACAGACATTGGATATTCCAAACCCTCCATTGCATCGTCAAAATCATGTTCATGCTGTTTGTAATAATTTATTCTCTGAGGATTCCTTGAAACTGGATACAAAGCAGCTAAAATACACCACAAAAAGCATTTCTGGTCGGTATTTTCTATATTAACCACGGCTCTTCTGTTTTTAATATTATCAGGTAATAGCAGATATGTAGATCCTTGTAATGGAGTGAATTCAGAAATATTAACATATAACTTGTGCGGAGAGCCGCATAGGCTCCATCCAGACTCTTTTGCTGCAAATTCAGAGTGTTTAATATTCAATTGATCCATCAACCTGCTTATTATTCTGTCCGAATTTGTATTTGAATAAACCGGTACAGTTTCTGTTATGTGGGGCTGTGTAAATTTTGTGCCATTTGGCTTCTTATATTGTGTAAACAATTTGAGAAACAGCTTATAAGAGCCATTTTGTGCATTAAGAATTGTTTGCACATCAGAATTTATACTGTTCAAAAAATTCTCAATACCACATCTTGGCTCTGATACAAACCGGTAATCCCTAAGTTGGGCATTAAAACTGCTATGGATAGGTTCATAGCGTGGCTGCTTTGCTGCTCTGGCATTAAGAGGTGCTTCATGCTTTCTTTTCAGACCAGATGTGGATGGTTGTGTTGATGATTGTGCAGAGCAAGTATCTTTATGTGTATATGTGAAGTATTGCATGCTGTATTTTCTATTGCATTTCGGGCAAATTTTTGTGGGAGTTCTGTATTTGTCTGGGTTACAAATCTTTTGGTGTCTGGCCCAATTAGAGCTAAATATATTTTTATTGCACTGATTGCAATATTTTTGATTTGGCATTTTTGCTGTTGTTTATTATATACAATTTCCTGGGTTTCAATTCAAAACTTTATACTGAATAAAAAATATCAGTTGGGTTCAGCTGTGTGATTTGTGTGTGTATATATATGTGTGTGTATGTGTGTATGTGTGTTAATATTTTTGGCTTTGGTATTTATATAAAATTTCCTGGGTTTTAAATCTAATCTCTATGCTTATCTTATGACAGGTTTTAAAGCCAATAGCCCACAAGTGGAAAAAGAGAATAAATATTCATTCACACTGACCTTCCGCAAATACCTGCACGAACATGCATATCTTGAATGGCAATAACCCAGCACTGAGTATTATGTATTGATTTTTGTATAACAAGCTGGGATAGATATATGCCTGACTCTAAATGTGAGTGGATTACAACAAACAAGCTAGATGTAACAAATATCAGGCAAAATATTGTTCAATATATATTTAATATTCATATTAAATCAAACAGGCCTATAAATATGAGAAGCACTGTAACAACACATCTGTTCTCCTCAACCACTCTCACAATACTGGCTGATGCAATACTCGGGAATTTCTGTAAGTACTGGCGCTGAGGAGAAACATGCAAAACAAAAATCAATACTACCGTCTCGGGAATTGCACACATTGCCACAGAGGAGAATTACTTGAAACATGCAAACATATAATATAAGAAATGAGAGAATCACGGAGCAATTCTAGAGGGTCTCTGCATATTACATTGTTTTAATATTGGATATGCAAAATGAACCTGGTTTCCAATTAAACTTCCAGAAGTAAATATGTGTGTGTGGGTATGGGTTTTTGGCTTAATTTCAGGTTTAGCCAAAAAAATATCAATTTTTGACAAGTTTATGGACAAAAATCTGGCTGATGCAATTTTTGTAAGTATAGACAAATCAATCTGAGGGGGCTCTTCCTTTCATAAAAAATTCCCGAGGGCATTTTTACAAAAATCTTGGATTAGGCAGGGTTCCACACTTGAGCAAAAAGCTCATATGCTCATGTTGAGCTTGTTTTAAGTATAGCCAAACCTGCTGGAGGGGGCTCTTCCTTTCCTGAGTTTATAATACAGTCAATACTACTACTTTGGAGCAATCCAAATACCAGCAACTGATGAAACTGTACGATGGTCTGGACATTGCAACGTTCGCATCGGAAATAAAACCACTCGACGATTGTCGTGAAAATTCAGTCGTTGTGTTCGACGACGCCATCCTGGAAAATCAAAATGAAATTCGCAACTTTTTCACGCAAGGTCGTCACAAAGGAATGGATTGCTTCTACCTAGCTCAAACGTTTTCCAAAATTCCAAAACAGTTAGTACGCGACAACGCTAATTTCATATGTTTGTTTCGTCAAGATCACACCAACCTCAAGCACGCGTACGATGACTACGTAGGCGGAGACATGAACTACAATCAATTTTCGGAACGCTGCTGCTCTACTTGCTGGAACGGTGACGATTTCGGATTCGCGACGATCGACATGACGAGGAAACCCAACGACGGAAAATACAGAAACAAAATCAACGACTTTCTAAACGTTGCAACGTTGTGAGAAACGACGTATATAAATAAACGTTATGACGAAACGAAAAATCGAAGACGAAAATCTCAAGCTTCGCGATTACCTCGCGAAACGCTTCAAAGGTTGGAAATCCGAGAATCGCGGATTCTACGAAGAGAAGAAACGTCAAGATCAACCTGTGATCGACACCATCAGCGGTCTAGGTAAAGAAATTAAAAGTGTCACGGAACAAAATAAAAATTTGATCAACGAACTCAGTAGATAGTATTTGTACTTCTGAGGCCAACTTTGATTTCTTGACCAAACGACCACAAAAAGTTGAAAAACTCATTTTCTCTCCCTGTTCCGCGCCTCATTTAGTGCGCTGACGATGTTTCACGGGCGCAAAAAGGCAGTGATGAGTGAAAGATGAGCTCTCATCCTCTCATCCTTCTCATCTTTCTCATTCTCTTTTTATTCTCTCATCTTCCTCTCATCCTCCTCTCATCCTCTCATCTTCCTTTTATCCTCTTATTTTTTTATTTTCTTATTTTCTTATTTTTTGAAAGATGAGTGCACCTTATCGTAATTTTCCAAGTCTGGGACCAAATGTTTATATATCGTGACCTACGTAAACCTCTCCTCTCATTCTCTCATTCTCTCATTCTCTTATTTTTGAAGGATGAGTGCATTTTATCGTAATTTTCCAAGTCCGGGACCAAATGTTTATATATTGTGACCTACGTAAACCTCTTCTCTCATCCTCTTATTCTCTCAATCTCTCAATCTCTCATTCTCTCATTCTCTCTACCTTTAGAATATTGTCGTCAACATTAGAGATGAAGTTGGAGTGCTGGAATCAACGGGGCCAAATGTTTATATATATCGTGACCTTCGTAAACCTCTTCTCTCGGGGGAGGGAACGATGTGCCCACACACACACACACACACACACACACACACACACACACACACACACACACACACACACCCACACACACGCGCGCGCGCGCGCGCGTATGCCTCTTATTATTTCCGTATTGTAACACAAACAAACAAACAAAATAATAATTGTTGTTTTTTAGGATACCTGGCCCCTAACCTCGCCAGGGTGCGTGGTGCCCAACCCAAAAAGGTTCTAACGGCTACGGCTCTAGATAACCGCACCTCTGTAGGGTTTCACGTGTTTTTTTTTTTCCCCAAACTTCCATGAAGCCCTACAGAGGACCTCCGTAATGCATGCAACGTGTACTAACGACTCTAGTGTTATTTGATGTTGTGATATTTTTGGATATAGAGTTTTATTGTGAGATATAGATAAAAATAATTATGTTTATTATAATATTTTCTTGATGAAGATGGAGAATGTATGTGTGTGTTACAAATAAAGTTGCATGCTTTTTTTTCTAGTGTGTGTATGTGTATATGTGTTTTGATGTTTCGACAGCATCTGAAACGATAAGAAAGAAATTTTATTGTTAATTTTCACGTGTAAAAACAACAACAAATTTTTTTGTGCAAATTTTCTGATTGTCTCTCGTGCTATAGTGCAAAAAAGATATTGTAACTTATAACTAATGAAATTGACATTTGTAACTGATCTGAACTAGTGAAATTCGTATTGTGCCATTGTAACTGATTGTGCTAGCACTAAAAATTTCTTATTGTGCAAGAAAATAGACGATAAAAACTTGTTAAAACTGCTCTGTGACCCTCTCATTCTTCACGTCGTAGGCGAAGGACTTCTCTGCAATCAGGATGACACTGCATAGGGTATCCTCGGGCAAGGCATCGTGGAACTCGCAGACGACCTTGATGTTGGTTCGATCGTTGACCACAATCTTCTTTCTCTTAGATGTGTTGATGACGGTCATGGGTCTCCGTGTTTTGAACTCGCTGGGCGTGTAGTACATGTCCACACTTCCCTCGGTCACGCGTTTGTAAGCCGAAAACGCTTCGTAAAGTTTGAGATAATCGTTTTTGGTCATGTCGAGGTTGTAATTCTCGCGCGGGAACACTTCGTTGCGTCCATTTTTGAGATAAATGTTCTTGATCTTGCAGTCGTCGAATTTGCTGGAATCTTTCTCCTGATTTTTGTCCCTCCCGGTCTGAAAGAGCACTACAACGAAATCTGGCATGTCGAACTGTATGTTGTTGAACTGCGTCGTCACGTCGAATTCCATGTGACTTCCCGATGCCACCTTCTGTACGCACTGGTAACCGTGAAAGTGAATCGGCACCTGTGGACTTTTCAAAATCTCCGCTTTGTACTTGAGGGCGTAGTTTGTTTCGTATTCCACCACTGGCATTCTCAATTCCATGCTCCGGATGACGCATTTCGCTGCTTCGGGTAAAGTGTTGGCTATCGGCGTGGTGCCGTCCGGACCCAAAGTAGCGTATCGCATCAGTGCATCGTTGTCGTTGGCCGCTCTTCGAAACGTGACTCTCAGTCCTCCCTTCCACATGATCTCCTTGTAGTCCGAGAAGAATCCCGGAAGCAGACGCATGGGAAAGAGCACTGTGTGACTTCTCGTCGATATTTTGGTCCCGGCTTCGAATCCCCCGGCCTGGTAGTACGCTGCGTCCGTTTTGGATAATTTCAACGTTCCCACTGCCGTCGACGTGATGCCTGGATAATCTATTCTGTCGATGACGGTGTTATGTTTCCTCACCTCCACCTGCGAGAACAGGTGAGGCACAAAGTTGTCCACGAGTATCAAGTTTGCTGCTGCGGGAAACGCGTCTCCGCTTTCTTTCTTCACCACGTCGAATTGAAGGTAGAGGTCTGCTCTGTGAGGATGAACGAACCCGTCGCCTACGTCCACGTCGTATTCGATCTCCCTGTTCGCCTCGTTGAGATTGGCAAACGTGCGACGGTTGGGAGGGAAAGATTGCAATTCGTAACTTTCGATTTGCTCCATTTTATATGTATGGTTATTTATTATACGTTGATCTCCACGATGGCAGTAGTTGTTGCACCTGCGAAATCCACCACGTCTCCTTTCTCGTTCGTCACCACCAACTCTATGTCGTCTATGCGGTTACGACATACTGGAAAATAGATCGGCGAAGAGGGCGTGTAGATGATCGGTTCCATGAACTCGGAACTTGGTTTGAAAGTGGCTATGATTCCCGTCTGCTTGTGACTTCCTAACAATCCGTCCGAAGATTTCGTGATCAATCCTTCGGCCACGTTACAGTGTACGTTCAGAGTCTCTATGGCCAAGAATTTAGGAATGTTGGTTGCCACGTGCTTGATGCCAGCTTCGAGTTTTGTGTTGTTCTCGAAACCTAAAAGTTCTCCTATGGTGCCCAGGTCCACGGTCTCCGTCGCGGATAGGATTTCCACTCTGTGCGTGACCGAATTTTGAGAAAGGTACGTGCCTTTGGGTAATTGAGCTTGCAAAGTGGAAAGATTGTATTGGCCTGGCGTGACGACGATGTGTTCGCTTCCGACGCTAATTTTGTTGTTGTGCTGGGTGACGTTAGGTATGAGGTACATGCTGTAGAATGCACGCAGAGCCACGGATTTAGGATAGACAATGTCGTCGTGCAGCGTGAGTTTCAAGATTGAAGATTCACTCGTGAGATGGAACACGCCCATCCTAGTGATGCTGTTTGAGGTTCCACAATGCTTTCTGGAAATCCTCGATCGTAGGGTTATTTATTTTAGAGAGAAACGCGAGCACGGAGAGGCAGAGATGACCGCAGTTCACGTCTCCGAAATTTTGAATATGTTGATTGGTTGGTAGAGTGGCCACTGTCTGAGTGAGATGTTTGATCTCTGCCTGGATATTCTTGATATCTTCTGATTTCAATATCCTATTCACTGCTCTCTTAATATTTTTAAGTTCCTGCGATGTAGGAAGATTTGATACTCTATTTTGCAAAGATTCAAGTGCCAATTTCACATTATTTAATTCAGAAGCATCAGCCACATTTTGCATAGCATTTTGGAGCAGGGCTATATCTGCCTGAGAGGGTGTGGATTGTTGTAAAATTTCAAGTTTTGTTTGGATATCATCGATATAGTGATGAAAATGAGATAGCTCAGATTCAGTGTTGAGGTTTTCAAGCTTTGTGATCTGTTGCTGGACACTGACAAGTGTGTCTACAATGCCAGGCAAGCGGGATTCTTGTACATTTGTCAAATCACTTTGCACTGCTGCTATTGTACCTTCAAGATGGGTTATGGTACTTTGAATTTTTCCAAAATCTTCATATGTTTCAAGTTGCAGCTTGATGTTGGCAACACTCCGAGTTATTGCACTCAAAGCATCAGAAGATGGCAAATTGTTCATAAAATTTTCAAGTGTCTCGATTTTTTCTTTAACCTCGGCTATGGCATTGTTCAGAGGGTCCAGATTAGGTATGTGGAGTGATTGAATCTGTTCTTTTAGAGTGGAAATCACTAGATCAAAATCTTCTTGTGATTTTATGCTTTTGACAATTGTTTGGAGCTGTGTCTGGACGTTATTTATCTGCTCTTCCAATTGCTGTTTCAATTGCTCGGAGTTGTTAGCCTGGGTCTTAAATTTGGTTTGAAGAGTTGCAACAGCTTCTTCTAAACTTTGAAAATTATCCAATGTAGCCAGGTCAGTATATTTCTGAAGCAGCACTTTGAGTTCAGAATCAATTTTAAGAAGAGGGTCCATGCATTGTGATTGCAAATTTGTAATTTCTAATTGAAGACTGGCATTGAGTGTGGTTTGTAAAGCTTGTAAATCACTTCTTAATTTCTTGACTCTGACATCAAGCATCAGAATCTCATCACTGTGATCTTCATGCCTTGTATGGCCAAATATATCATTAGGCATTTTTGTTTTAGTAGTTATTTATTATAGAGTATCTGATTCTTAATTCTATAAAAAAGGGTATAAGCTTGTCATATGATCCAGGGACCTCAATATATAAGCAGTCACCAGCAGAAACAGTATATACAGTGCCAGAAACCATGTTTGAGTGCTTAATTCTATAAATATTTCTCCCTACTGAAATCTTGACATCACCCTCAGGGGTTGTAATAAATTGTAATTGCCCACCTACAGGTAATTGGTAATGATTTAAATTATTGTTAAATATGTACAATGTTTTTCCTGTTTCATCATCAATATCTGTAAGTATGCTGTTCAGATGAATAATTAACAAGCCACTCAGTTTAGACAGCATATCAGGAGAGGCTTGTGGTGTTGGCAGGTCCATAATAGCCTGTTTTTTGAACCCAAATAAGTTCATAGGCATGTTTATTTATTTCAAATCATGCTCTGTAATTGGGCATTGATTACCACTTTTCAAATCACAATGACCCCATGGTAGAGTATGTATGCCACATGATAAAATGCATCTCTTATCATCATGTGGGTCCAGAGCCACTTTTCTTACAACATTTGAAGTCAATAAGTGATCCACACTCTGAATTCTGGATTCTGATGTTTTGATTAAATTCTGGGATTTGATGCAATTTTTATAATCTTCAAATACAAACTCTTTTTCCACAGTTACTTTGCCAATACCCTTGGCCTTTTTGGCAGCAACACCACTACATGTTTTAAAAGTGTACATCTTGGCACTTAACCCAGCAAATTCCACAATAACATCACCAAGTGTCTCATCTTTTAACTTGCCAGGCACCTTTTTGTTGTGGGGTTGAATTATTGTATGTTCACTGGTATCAAAATATTTAAACAATTCAGGCTGTGACATATCTTGATAAACATCTTCTGTTTTAATATCAAGAATAAAACTATCCGTGTCCATGTACATCAATTTTATATTATCACCATAAAAAGGTTTCAACACATCATAATACAATGTTAACATATGTAATTTGGCCAATTCCAATATCACAGCCCCTACATAAATAGGTTTATCAAACTTAATCTTTGTTTTTTTTCATGTTGAAAAGTGCCATATTTTCATCATAAATTCTTCTGTAATTGAAATTAGGCTTTGCAACCAATTTTTTGCTCAGGCTGGGGTCAGTAATTATTTTAACATCGGTATGTTTTCTGACATTTTCAATAGTTTTGCCATACACAGAATTAACCATCAATTTAAATAAGCCCTTATCAAATTGGCTCTTTGCAGATGTTCGAAGCTCTGTATTTGTATCAATGTATGGTTTCAACCATCTTGAGTGCCTGAACCTCAAAACTTTGCCAAGTTTGGTCACTTGAACACCATGTTTCATCAGGAACTGGAGGTTTTTGTAATATATGACATAGCCTTGTTTTGGCTCCAGTGTCATCATGAGCTTCTTCTGTTTAGAGCCAGGTGAGCACTGAACCTCAGGAATTGGGGGCAGATCAGAAAATTTATTGTGCAAATCATCAGGAATTGTCAGATCAACCTCTAAGAAGAGGCCATGGTCACTGTCATCAAAGTCCTGAAGATCTTCAATATTGAAATCTTCAACCCATTCAAGCCCTGCATATGGTAGTTTTTGCATCATGGCGTGACCATAGAGGCTGTTTGCATCTACATACAGTATAAAATTTGATGGCCGTGCTGGATCATAATCAGGCATATATTTGTTATTTGCTCTGGCATATCTCTGGGAACATTGCACCATCCCCCCTCTTATACATTCCTCCATAAACAGATACATATCTTGATCTGGGATCAAATCCAATGGCATTTTAGTGTTTAAAAACGTTGCAGCCCATGCTAGGCCCGGGGCACTGAAAAAATATATTGGATCCAGTTTATAATTTTGCATGGAAGATTTTCTGAATGCCTGCAATATATCAGCTAAGAGGGTCACATCAAGTTTTAAATATGCCATGTGATAATCACCAAATGTCTGGCAATTTAAATTGTTCCACATCAATTGGGCATGGTGATAATCTTCATCAGTGATTCCAGATCCTCTGATTTTGCTGTAAAACTCTTGTTGTGGTGGCAGAGAACACTCATCAAATTTAGAAAAATCTGTAACATAATCATACGGATATACACCCTTCCGCCTAATTAATTTCAGGTCCTGATTTGGAAACAAAGCACATGTGATTTTGAATTGATCATCAGATAATTGAGTGGCCAGTGTAGCCAGGCTAGCCGATAAAATTCTGTAAGAATCAAGAAATCTTATGCGAATAGGAACACCATTAACTTTAATTATTTTGCTAATAGATATATATTTCTCATCATTTTCAGCTAAAATATTTAAATTCTGCTTGTCAAACCCCTCGTATCTGATCAGATGATGGAAATCATAATTGGATGCTCCATGGCAAAATATGGGGACAAATCTTGGTCTCTTGATCTTAATATTACAGCTATTACACAGGGCCATTAAGAATTTACCATCTGTATGAGAATGGTGTTTCACCTTGATATTTGTATCTGAAAATTCAGAATCACATACCGGGCATTTTTCTGCATTGTTGAAATCTTCAATCTGTTTCTCTGTTAAAGACAACATGGGTTTTGATTTTAATAAGATGTTAGATGCTATGTCACGGCACTCATTTTCTATTTTATGTGCAAATATTTTGATGGCATCTGGTCCCATGTATAAGTGTGGCTCACTAGCTACACCATCCCGTATAACCACATAACAAAAGCTGGAAGGTTCATGTAGGTGGTATGGTGTAATTGAAGATTCTTCGGGATCTGGATTGCAAAATGCAAGAGGTTTGAGGTTTGATTCAAAATCACAGACAATATATGCTGGGTGTTCCAACAAGGCTTCAAACTTTTTGAATTTGCAATTTTCACTTGGATTAGGCATCACCATATGAACAGGTTTATGATTTTTACAGTATTTCAGATGCTCAATTAACTTATTTTTTGCAATTTCTGCACTCTCTTCACGAACCCCTTTTACCATTTTTTGACCATAAAATACAGTTAAACATCTTCTGCACAACTTGAATATTGTATTGGATTTGTCTAGTTGTGTTCTCACTAAAGCTTCAAGATTATGTATCAGAGTGTAATGATATGTGCCATCCCCTTCAATTAAGAGCAGATCAATCGGAATAGCAGATTCATCATCAATTGTACTGATTCTGAGAGGTTCTATCAAGCAATTGCCACGGCCAGTAGAACAAGTAAATACATTAATAGATAATTGTTTGCCATTGATATGCCTGGCCCTTTTTTCAAATTTATCAATATTCTGAACAGACATTGGATATTCCAAACCCTCCATTGCATCGTCAAAATCATGTTCATGCTGTTTGTAATAATTTATTCTCTGAGGATTCCTTGAAACTGGATACAAAGCAGCTAAAATACACCACAAAAAGCATTTCTGGTCGGTATTTTCTATATTAACCACGGCTCTTCTGTTTTTAATATTATCAGGTAATAGCAGATATGTAGATCCTTGTAATGGAGTGAATTCAGAAATATTAACATATAACTTGTGCGGAGAGCCGCATAGGCTCCATCCAGACTCTTTTGCTGCAAATTCAGAGTGTTTAATATTCAATTGATCCATCAACCTGCTTATTATTCTGTCCGAATTTGTATTTGAATAAACCGGTACAGTTTCTGTTATGTGGGGCTGTGTAAATTTTGTGCCATTTGGCTTCTTATATTGTGTAAACAATTTGAGAAACAGCTTATAAGAGCCATTTTGTGCATTAAGAATTGTTTGCACATCAGAATTTATACTGTTCAAAAAATTCTCAATACCACATCTTGGCTCTGATACAAACCGGTAATCCCTAAGTTGGGCATTAAAACTGCTATGGATAGGTTCATAGCGTGGCTGCTTTGCTGCTCTGGCATTAAGAGGTGCTTCATGCTTTCTTTTCAGACCAGATGTGGATGGTTGTGTTGATGATTGTGCAGAGCAAGTATCTTTATGTGTATATGTGAAGTATTGCATGCTGTATTTTCTATTGCATTTCGGGCAAATTTTTGTGGGAGTTCTGTATTTGTCTGGGTTACAAATCTTTTGGTGTCTGGCCCAATTAGAGCTAAATATATTTTTATTGCACTGATTGCAATATTTTTGATTTGGCATTTTTGCTGTTGTTTATTATATACAATTTCCTGGGTTTCAATTCAAAACTTTATACTGAATAAAAAATATCAGTTGGGTTCAGCTGTGTGATTTGTGTGTGTATATATATGTGTGTGTATGTGTGTATGTGTGTTAATATTTTTGGCTTTGGTATTTATATAAAATTTCCTGGGTTTTAAATCTAATCTCTATGCTTATCTTATGACAGGTTTTAAAGCCAATAGCCCACAAGTGGAAAAAGAGAATAAATATTCATTCACACTGACCTTCCGCAAATACCTGCACGAACATGCATATCTTGAATGGCAATAACCCAGCACTGAGTATTATGTATTGATTTTTGTATAACAAGCTGGGATAGATATATGCCTGACTCTAAATGTGAGTGGATTACAACAAACAAGCTAGATGTAACAAATATCAGGCAAAATATTGTTCAATATATATTTAATATTCATATTAAATCAAACAGGCCTATAAATATGAGAAGCACTGTAACAACACATCTGTTCTCCTCAACCACTCTCACAATACTGGCTGATGCAATACTCGGGAATTTCTGTAAGTACTGGCGCTGAGGAGAAACATGCAAAACAAAAATCAATACTACCGTCTCGGGAATTGCACACATTGCCACAGAGGAGAATTACTTGAAACATGCAAACATATAATATAAGAAATGAGAGAATCACGGAGCAATTCTAGAGGGTCTCTGCATATTACATTGTTTTAATATTGGATATGCAAAATGAACCTGGTTTCCAATTAAACTTAAACCAGAAGTAAATATGTGTGTGTGGGTATGGGTTTTTGGCTTAATTTCAGGTTTAGCCAAAAAAATATCAATTTTTGACAAGTTTATGGACAAAAATCTGGCTGATGCAATTTTTGTAAGTATAGACAAATCAATCTGAGGGGGCTCTTCCTTTCATAAAAAATTCCCGAGGGCATTTTTACAAAAATCTTGGATTAGGCAGGGTTCCACACTTGAGCAAAAAGCTCATATGCTCATGTTGAGCTTGTTTTAAGTATAGCCAAACCTGCTGGAGGGGGCTCTTCCTTTCCTGAGTTTATAATACAGTCAATACTACTACTTTGGAGCAATCCAAATACCAGCAACTGATGAAACTGTACGATGGTCTGGACATTGCAACGTTCGCATCGGAAATAAAACCACTCGACGATTGTCGTGAAAATTCAGTCGTTGTGTTCGACGACGCCATCCTGGAAAATCAAAATGAAATTCGCAACTTTTTCACGCAAGGTCGTCACAAAGGAATGGATTGCTTCTACCTAGCTCAAACGTTTTCCAAAATTCCAAAACAGTTAGTACGCGACAACGCTAATTTCATATGTTTGTTTCGTCAAGATCACACCAACCTCAAGCACGCGTACGATGACTACGTAGGCGGAGACATGAACTACAATCAATTTTCGGAACGCTGCTGCTCTACTTGCTGGAACGGTGACGATTTCGGATTCGCGACGATCGACATGACGAGGAAACCCAACGACGGAAAATACAGAAACAAAATCAACGACTTTCTAAACGTTGCAACGTTGTGAGAAACGACGTATATAAATAAACGTTATGACGAAACGAAAAATCGAAGACGAAAATCTCAAGCTTCGCGATTACCTCGCGAAACGCTTCAAAGGTTGGAAATCCGAGAATCGCGGATTCTACGAAGAGAAGAAACGTCAAGATCAACCTGTGATCGACACCATCAGCGGTCTAGGTAAAGAAATTAAAAGTGTCACGGAACAAAATAAAAATTTGATCAACGAACTCAGTAGATAGTATTTGTACTTCTGAGGCCAACTTTGATTTCTTGACCAAACGACCACAAAAAGTTGAAAAACTCATTTTCTCTCCCTGTTCCGCGCCTCATTTAGTGCGCTGACGATGTTTCACGGGCGCAAAAAGGCAGTGATGAGTGAAAGATGAGCTCTCATCCTCTCATCCTTCTCATCTTTCTCATTCTCTTTTTATTCTCTCATCTTCCTCTCATCCTCCTCTCATCCTCTCATCTTCCTTTTATCCTCTTATTTTTTTATTTTCTTATTTTCTTATTTTTTGAAAGATGAGTGCACCTTATCGTAATTTTCCAAGTCTGGGACCAAATGTTTATATATCGTGACCTACGTAAACCTCTCCTCTCATTCTCTCATTCTCTCATTCTCTTATTTTTGAAGGATGAGTGCATTTTATCGTAATTTTCCAAGTCCGGGACCAAATGTTTATATATTGTGACCTACGTAAACCTCTTCTCTCATCCTCTTATTCTCTCAATCTCTCAATCTCTCATTCTCTCATTCTCTCTACCTTTAGAATATTGTCGTCAACATTAGAGATGAAGTTGGAGTGCTGGAATCAACGGGGCCAAATGTTTATATATATCGTGACCTTCGTAAACCTCTTCTCTCGGGGGAGGGAACGATGTGCCCACACACACACACACACACACACACACACACACACACACACACACACACGCGCGCGCGTATGCCTCTTATTATTTCCGTATTGTAACACAAACAAACAAAATAATAATTGTTGTTTTTTAGGATACCTGGCCCCTAACCTCGCCAGGGTGCGTGGTGCCCAACCCAAAAAGGTTCTAACGGCTACGGCTCTAGATAACCGCACCTCTGTAGGGTTTCACGTGTTTTTTTTTTTCCCCAAACTTCCATGAAGCCCTACAGAGGACCTCCGTAATGCATGCAACGTGTACTAACGACTCTAGTGTTATTTGATGTTGTGATATTTTTGGATATAGAGTTTTATTGTGAGATATAGATAAAAATAATTATGTTTATTATAATATTTTCTTGATGAAGATGGAGAATGTATGTGTGTGTTACAAATAAAGTTGCATGCTTTTTTTTCTAGTGTGTGTATGTGTATATGTGTTTTGATGTTTCGACAGCATCTGAAACGATAAGAAAGAAATTTTATTGTTAATTTTCACGTGTAAAAACAACAACAAATTTTTTTGTGCAAATTTTCTGATTGTCTCTCGTGCTATAGTGCAAAAAAGATATTGTAACTTATAACTAATGAAATTGACATTTGTAACTGATCTGAACTAGTGAAATTCGTATTGTGCCATTGTAACTGATTGTGCTAGCACTAAAAATTTCTTATTGTGCAAGAAAATAGATGATAAAAACTTGTTAAAACTGCTCTGTGACCCTCTCATTCTTCACGTCGTAGGCGAAGGACTTCTCTGCAATCAGGATGACACTGCATAGGGTATCCTCGGGCAAGGCATCGTGGAACTCGCAGACGACCTTGATGTTGGTTCGATCGTTGACCACAATCTTCTTTCTCTTAGATGTGTTGATGACGGTCATGGGTCTCCGTGTTTTGAACTCGCTGGGCGTGTAGTACATGTCCACACTTCCCTCGGTCACGCGTTTGTAAGCCGAAAACGCTTCGTAAAGTTTGAGATAATCGTTTTTGGTCATGTCGAGGTTGTAATTCTCGCGCGGGAACACTTCGTTGCGTCCATTTTTGAGATAAATGTTCTTGATCTTGCAGTCGTCGAATTTGCTGGAATCTTTCTCCTGATTTTTGTCCCTCCCGGTCTGAAAGAGCACTACAACGAAATCTGGCATGTCGAACTGTATGTTGTTGAACTGCGTCGTCACGTCGAATTCCATGTGACTTCCCGATGCCACCTTCTGTACGCACTGGTAACCGTGAAAGTGAATCGGCACCTGTGGACTTTTCAAAATCTCCGCTTTGTACTTGAGGGCGTAGTTTGTTTCGTATTCCACCACTGGCATTCTCAATTCCATGCTCCGGATGACGCATTTCGCTGCTTCGGGTAAAGTGTTGGCTATCGGCGTGGTGCCGTCCGGACCCAAAGTAGCGTATCGCATCAGTGCATCGTTGTCGTTGGCCGCTCTTCGAAACGTGACTCTCAGTCCTCCCTTCCACATGATCTCCTTGTAGTCCGAGAAGAATCCCGGAAGCAGACGCATGGGAAAGAGCACTGTGTGACTTCTCGTCGATATTTTGGTCCCGGCTTCGAATCCCCCGGCCTGGTAGTACGCTGCGTCCGTTTTGGATAATTTCAACGTTCCCACTGCCGTCGACGTGATGCCTGGATAATCTATTCTGTCGATGACGGTGTTATGTTTCCTCACCTCCACCTGCGAGAACAGGTGAGGCACAAAGTTGTCCACGAGTATCAAGTTTGCTGCTGCGGGAAACGCGTCTCCGCTTTCTTTCTTCACCACGTCGAATTGAAGGTAGAGGTCTGCTCTGTGAGGATGAACGAACCCGTCGCCTACGTCCACGTCGTATTCGATCTCCCTGTTCGCCTCGTTGAGATTGGCAAACGTGCGACGGTTGGGAGGGAAAGATTGCAATTCGTAACTTTCGATTTGCTCCATTTTATATGTATGGTTATTTATTATACGTTGATCTCCACGATGGCAGTAGTTGTTGCACCTGCGAAATCCACCACGTCTCCTTTCTCGTTCGTCACCACCAACTCTATGTCGTCTATGCGGTTACGACATACTGGAAAATAGATCGGCGAAGAGGGCGTGTAGATGATCGGTTCCATGAACTCGGAACTTGGTTTGAAAGTGGCTATGATTCCCGTCTGCTTGTGACTTCCTAACAATCCGTCCGAAGATTTCGTGATCAATCCTTCGGCCACGTTACAGTGTACGTTCAGAGTCTCTATGGCCAAGAATTTAGGAATGTTGGTTGCCACGTGCTTGATGCCAGCTTCGAGTTTTGTGTTGTTCTCGAAACCTAAAAGTTCTCCTATGGTGCCCAGGTCCACGGTCTCCGTCGCGGATAGGATTTCCACTCTGTGCGTGACCGAATTTTGAGAAAGGTACGTGCCTTTGGGTAATTGAGCTTGCAAAGTGGAAAGATTGTATTGGCCTGGCGTGACGACGATGTGTTCGCTTCCGACGCTAATTTTGTTGTTGTGCTGGGTGACGTTAGGTATGAGGTACATGCTGTAGAATGCACGCAGAGCCACGGATTTAGGATAGACAATGTCGTCGTGCAGCGTGAGTTTCAAGATTGAAGATTCACTCGTGAGATGGAACACGCCCATCCTAGTGATGCTGTTTGAGGTTCCACAATGCTTTCTGGAAATCCTCGATCGTAGGGTTATTTATTTTAGAGAGAAACGCGAGCACGGAGAGGCAGAGATGACCGCAGTTCACGTCTCCGAAATTTTGAATGCGTTCGTCGTTGTAGTATATGGAGGTTTTGTTCGTTTTCAGATAATGAACTAAATTTGTAGGTGGAACACCTCCGAAAGAATCGAAAACGAATGCTTTATCATTGTCGTTTTTGTGGTAACATATCCAATGCGTGCCTGGATTTTCTTGACCGTCCAAGTTGACTACTCCGCATTCTCTTCTTTTAACGCTTGAAGGTAACGAGTCGGACATGAAAACTCTTCTGAAGTGTTTGATTTGTAACGGCTCGATCAGAGATTCAATGTCTCGGTTGGTGAGTGCTTCTGTTTCTTTTTTTTAAACTTTCTCATCACGCCCTTCCCCTTCTTCTCCATGGCCAGGTTGTGACGTTTCTGTTCTTCCAATTCCGCTTTGTTCTTCTTTGAGTCGATGACGGTTTTCGCGATGGCGGCACTTCCGCCAGCCAAACTTCCAACGGCCCCCAATGCTGCTAGGATGGCCGGGATGCTGAATATGAAACCTCCGATCTTTTGCTGTTTCCGCGAACGTTGCAACCGTCTCAATTGAGGTGTGCTGAGCAGTAATTTCATTCCATGTCCTTTCGACAAGCAAGAACGTTTCTTCTCGCGTTGTTTCTTGGTGAGTAACCCATCGAGGGCACCTAGATTTTTAAGATTGGAGTATGGTATCTGGTACACGACACCCTTGGGCTTCATGTTGATGCTCTATGTGTTATTTTCACGGTATGTTATTTATATATATATTCTGATATTTTTCTTGTGTAGTTTTTTTACGGTATGTTATTTATATATTTTCAAGGCCTCGCAGTCGCTACACAAATTCTATTACGTGCTTTGTTTTCTTACCAAGAAGTTCCTTTGTCCCCTTGTACACGATTCGAGTTTTGTTCTCGATTAAAATAGATAGCTTCTCGTCCGATAACATGTTAGCGTATCGATCTGGTAAAAATAGACTGTATTGTGCGTTGAGCAACAGGCGTACCTTGGGACCATACTGGGTAGAAACGATTGAACCGGAAGTTATCGTGTAAGATTTGTCGACTTCCAATTCCCGAATTTTTACATACTCAAATGACAAATTTAGCATTTGTTTTAATGCTTGGAGCTCACTCATTTTTTCAGTTGTCATATCGAAGAAGAGAAATTTTCAGTGTACGTGTTAGAGAAATTTAATTGTTTTTTTTCACCATGTGTGTTATTTATATATACCAAAATTTATTTTTTTCACGATGTGCGTTATTTATATATCAAGTTTTTTGATGCATATATATATATTATTATTTTTTAACAGAGGAAGAAAGTCCGTGCTTCGGAAAACGCGATGATGTGCGTAATGATATCTTCCTTCTCCTGCATAGACTTGTACCAATCATCAGTATACCGTCTTCTTCCCTGCATCGCCTCGTGCAGTTCCTCCGACCTCTCGTTCAATTTTTCCCCTGCAGCCGAAAGCAGAATGTTGAGATCACTGCACCTCAGGCCGCTGATCCCCCGAAGATGGTCCTTGAGAACCATTTCACAAGGGATGCGAAATTCCGGTGTCGTTCTTGCTATGATTACAAGTTTCCCTACATCTCCGTTAACTACCTTTTTGAATATTTTAGATAGTAGCTCGGGTGGCAAATCAGTTATACGAGACATGTTGTTTTTTTACTGGATGTTATTTATATACCCCACCCCAATTTTTGTTTCGTGTTCATGGCGATGGTGGTACCCAGTGCGGCGACCCGTTCACCCAACGATGCGTCTCTGCTCACGAACCTTTCGAAAGCTGCGTGCTCTAACTTTCTGTCTGCTTTGTGACGTGCGTCCAGATCCGTCTGCGTGGTGTTGTAGGCGATGTCGTGATCTTTGCATGCCGCGTCCAACGGATTCACGCCCTTGTCTCCTCTCTCCAATCTTTTCTCGAGTTTGGTACCCGGTCCGCAGTACTGGTAGCCAGGTAAATGCATCTCGAAAGGTAACTTGTTGATGATGTCGTTCACAAGCCCCTTTCCTTCGGCCACGTTCCAAAATTTCGGAGGCAGCGTGTTGATGATTTTGATGAGGTAACCTATGCCCTTGTCGTCGTTCACGATGAAGTTGGAAAGTTTCGTGCTGATCATGTCCACGATGCCAACCTTCTCGTTGTAGAAATTACGGTTGCCTGCATTCTCTTCGCCGGCTATCACCAACAATCGGTCCACGAGCTTCCTCACGTCGTCCACCCAAACGAATTCTTTGGGTAACGTGTTGTAGCGTTTGACCCCGCTGCCCGTTTTGACCTGGTTCCAAATCGGTTTGATGAGATTCCTGTACTTCTCGCCGCTGCTCGATTTCACCCTATTCTGCGAGGCGTCGTTGTTCTGGTACAAGGCATCCGTCATGATCAGAATTTCCTTGTAACTTTGGTAATCTTCGTCGGTGTAATCTTTCGGCTGCTTTTTGGCGACGAGTTCCCACAGTCCCACCGTACCCGGATACCTGTTCCAACTATCCTTGTCGCCTAAATTGACTTTAATGTCGTTGCCTTCGAAGGTCACCTTCGATTTCCCAATCTTCCACACCACACCGCCGCCTTCGCTGGTTTCCATGCTGGGATACAATCCGAACACTTCATCCTTGTCGAATTTCCCCGTGCTCAGGTAGTCTCGTGCCAAAGGTCCCAACTCGATTTTATCCGAAGACGAGGACGTGCTACCTATAGCTCGACGTCGTGCCGGTGCATCCTTCAGTTCGAACGGCGTCGAAGGAATGCTTGAAATAGGCGTGGGTACAGCGTAACTTTTAGCTGCGAGCGGTACGAGTTCATTAATCAAATTTTTATTTTGTTCCGTGACACTTTTAATTTCTTTACCTAGACCGCTGATGGCATCGATCACAGGTTGATCCTGACGTTTTTTCTCTTCGTAGAATCCACGATTCTCGGATTTCCAACCTTTGAAGCGTTTCGCAAGGTAATTGCGAAGCTTGAGATTTTCGTCTTCGATTTTTCGTTTCGTCATGACGTTATTTATATACGTCGTTTCTCACAACGTTGCAACGTTTAGAAAGTCGTTGATTTTGTTTCTGTATTTTCCATCGTTGGGTTTCCTCGTCATGTCGATCGTCGCGAATCCGAAATCGTCACCGTTCCAGCAAGTAGAGCAGCAGCGTTCCGAAAATTGATTGTAGTTCATGTCTCCGCCTACGTAGTCATCGTACGCGTGCTTGAGGTTGGTGTGATCTTGACGAAACAAACATATGAAATTAGCGTTGTCGCGTACTAACTGTTTTGGAATTTTGGAAAACGTTTGAGCTAGGTAGAAGCAATCCATTCCTTTGTGACGACCTTGCGTGAAAAAGTTGCGAATTTCATTTTGATTTTCCAGGATGGCATCGTCGAACACAACAACTGAATTTTCACGACAATCGTCGAGTGGTTTTATTTCCGAGGCGAACGTTGCAATGTCCAGACCATCGTACAGTTTCATCAGTTGCTGGTATTTGGATTGCTCTAAACTTTTCGAGAACACGTACAGGTGCCTGTTCTTCCAATCTAACCAATTCGGTGCAAGGAGAAAATTGTCCACGAGCAGTGTCGTTTTTCCACACCCCGAAGGTCCTACGATCAGACAGCGGATGCTGTCGGGGAGCAATTCACCGTTTTTTTTCTTCCTTCCACTTTCCGAATTAGGTAAACGTTTCTCAACATTCCACGTACTCATAGAATCACTTCGTTTGAATCGATCCAACTTGTTTCCGGAAGTCCCAGCCATTTCACCAAAAGTTTGTTGCCTCTCTTGCGCAAAACTTTTTCGATAAGGTACGTGTCAGGGTATTTAGTTTTAGAGAGTTCCTCCTCGTAGAAGCGCCCCAATAAAATTTCACCGCCACTGTCTTTTATTATATACGTGTGACGGTTCCCGGGTAGAACCCGAACCACGGTAAAAAGTTCAGTACTCCAGTTTCGTGTGAAACCCCTGTCAAACGTTCGCTTCAATTTACTAACCCTCACCTGTTCTCCAATTTTGTATTTAGCTTTTTTTGTCGTGGCCGTGTACTTTGGACAGTAAACGCTAGAAATTAAACGTTGCTCGTCAGACTTGGTAACGTCAGCTGGCTTCATGCCTATCGTTGCGTGCCGTGTGTGATTATAGTCGTTAACAAGTTCCGGGAGAATAGTGACCCACTTGTAGCTTCCCTGAAGCGTGAAGCGTGACCACATGCGCGATTTCAGAGTGCGATTGAATCTTTCCACGATGCTGGCCTTGACGTCACTGAAGGTCGAGTAATGTTGAACGTTGTGTTTCCGAATAAACTTTTGGAATGCGGCATTGTAAAATTCCTTCCCTTTGTCCGTGTGCAGAAACCGAGGTCGTCTGCCGCCGCTTTCGCGAAAAATTGTCTTGAATGCTTCCGTGACGCACGTTCCTGTTTTCGCCTTCAAAGGTAGAGCCCATGCGAATTTCGAAAATGTGTCTATGACGGTGAGGAGGTACTTGTTGCCCTTGTTCAATTTATGCACGTTTTTTAACTTGCCGCTACTCATTTCGACGAGGTCGCTTTCCCAGAGGTCGTCGATTCCCTTGGTTACCACAGCCAAACGTTCGTAGTTGCGGCGTGCAGGTTTATGCAATTCTTCGACGATGGCTTGCCTAGACATTTTTTATTATTTTTAGAGATTACGTTTCAAAAGAAGCACCAGCGTGATGGGATTCAAAGAGGGTGGCACTTCGCTCGTGTTTTGAATGATCAGCTTATCGCCGGCACTCACGTCGAAAACGGTGAGATCTTCGTCTTCGTGTATTTCATATATGTTGCGCGTTTCGTTCCAACGTGCCAGAGGAATATTTCCTGCTTTCTGGACACCACGATTCGATATCAAAGTCATGGTGGGAACGCTAGCTTTTCTGCCGTGAGACCAGTACGAAAATTCGTTTATCTGAATCGTGCCATCGAGGAGAAACTTGTAGTACGGATGATAAGGATGTAGCATGTACAGTTTGTTACCTTCGACGAAGGTGGAGATTCTCTGTTGATTGGGAACGCTGTTGATTTCGATGGCTTGCAGAGAATGCAGTTTAGCGAATTTAGTGTCGACGCTAACGAGGTTGCTGTGAAGCTGACCCAGTGTGTTTTGTACGGGCACCAAATGCTCGACTATGGTATCCGTTACGGTAGAAAATGACGGTTTGATTTTCACTTCCACGTTCAACTGCTTGTAGCTTTCGTTGAGTTCTTGCAACTTGGCACCGAAAGAGGCCAGCGTCGATTCCTGCGTTGATTCCAGCACTCCAACTTGATCTCTGATGTTGACGACAATGTTCTGAAGGTTCTCGATTTGATTCAATTTCGAGCTCTTCTCGGTAAGATCATTCACGATGATTCGCATCTCTGTAAACTGCATGTGAAGATCGGCGACGCTCTGCGAAGTGGGCAGCGTCGACACCAGCGAAGCAAGTTCGTCTCGAATCTGTTCCACGTTCGCCGTTTCCGTTTCCAGTCGTTTCAGCATACGTGATATGTTAATAACAGCATACGTGTTATGTGTAATTCTTTGGAGGTGGGGAGATTGGCCACTTTACTCTCGAGATCGCTCAACGAACTTTTGATGTCACTCGAATCGGATAGTGCCGTCACCGCCGTTTTCAATTTTTCCAAATCTTCGCTCGAAGGTACGCTCGTTCGTAACGATTCCAAGTCACCCTGTATGTTGTCCAGTACGTGATGAAAATGAGTAAGATTGGATTCGACGTTCAAATTTTCCAAATATTGGATCTTCTGCTGAACCGTGCTTAACATGTCCTGAATACTCGTCAACACACTTGCTTCAGCGTGAATATTTTTAATTTCTTCGTTGATCAACTCCAGAGACGCCTGAAGCGTTGCGATGGTGGTTTGAATGTGTTCGAAATCTTGATAAGCCTCCAATTGAATTTTTATGTTCGCGACGCTTTTACCGATGACCTGCAGTTCGTCCGACGATGGTAGGTTCGTCATTGTATCTTCCAAAGTCTGCAACTTGGATTTGATTTCTTCCAACGTACCGGTGAATTCTTCTTGTAATTTGGAAACAACAACCTGCAAGCGTTCTACATCAATATCATTCACCACGGTTTGAAGTTCAGAGAAATTCTTTTCTATTGCGGAAGTTCGCTCTTCGATTTCGAGTTTCAATTTTTCCAAATCTTCATTTTTCGATTGAAATTGCTGTAATTTGGCCAAATCATTTTGAAGCGAATCCATGCTCAACTGTATATTTTGAATGTTGTCGTAAGAAGGTACGTCGACATAATTTTTTATCAGTGTTTTCAGTTCGGAATCGATTTTCAGAATGGGATCGAGACATTGCGTTTGGAGCGTAGCGATCTCAGACTCTAAACTTTTGTTTAAGGTCTCCTGCAAAGCGATCAAATCAGTCCTCAACTTCTTAACACGAACGTCCAACATGAGAATCCCTTCTGCATGGTCTACACGCTTGGTGTTGCCGAAAATATCGTTAGGCATTTTTGGTTAACGGTTATTTATAATAGGATAGACGATTCGTAATTCTACGAAGAGAGGAATAAGTTTGTCATAGTCTCCGAGGAGTTCCACGTAAAGATAATCTCCTGCAGACACATCGTACGACATGTTAGAAAGTATCTTGTCGTGCTTCATTCGAAAAATGTTCTTGCCGGTAGAAATTTTGATTTCGCCTGTGTTCTCCGGATTCACGGTGATTTGAAGTTTCCCGTCGATCGGAATTTCATAGAAATGTAAATTGTTATTAAAAACATAAAACATCTTGCCCACATCGTTATTTATTTCCGTCCATATACTATTAAGATGTACAATTAGTAGACCATTGAGTTTAGATAACACGGAAGGTAAGAGGTTATTGGAATTTGGTGATGCAGTGTCCATGTTGCTTTGTTTGCGAAAACCAAAGAGATTCATTGTTCTTGTTAGTTATTTAACACATTGTGCTTTTTTGCAATTCTTCAAAACATACGGAGGAAGAGAATGAAAGGGGGAGCCCTCGGGCGATGAAAAGTTGCAACCTGTTATTATGTTGTTAAGCCCGCTCAAACCGAGGCTCATTAAATTCAACTCTTATTTTTCATCGCCCGAGGGCTCCCTCTTTCATTCTTTTCCTCTGTCTGTTTTTGAAGAAGAATGGCAAAAACACAGCGGACTTCATGGCTATGGGGTTACGGTTAACACACGCCACATTTATCGCTTTTATTGTAGTGCCCCCACTCTCGCGTGTGGATTTGACAATCGAGAACACGTAACTTGTTGTCCGTTGCATCCAATGCGACCTTGGTTACGCGCGTCGTGTGCAAATCATGCAATTTACTTGCAATGCGATGATCGGTGCTGAGTTGCCTTTTACCATGAAAAAGGCATTCTTTGTAGTCTTGCATGCTAAATTTGCTGGTACTTATTTTTCCTACCCCCTTCGCCTTCTTGATCTCTTTTTCTTCTGTAATCTTTACACAGTACATTTTGGCACGAAGCCCCGCAAATTCCCTGCTGTAATTACCAGCCGCTTCATCTTTGTATTTTCCAATCGTCATTTTGTTTTCTGTCGAATGCAAGTGATGGCCTGATGGTAAGTTGCTAAAATCAAACAGATGCTTCATCTTAGTCAGATCATGTTCGAGGCTTGGTGTTTGGATTAGAAAAATGAAGCTATCCGTATCAATGTAACATATTTGGATGTTATCTCCATAAAAGTGTTGAAACTGGTCGTAGTACAACTGGTACATGTGCAATTTTGATAGTTCAAGGACAGTGGCACCTATGGCAATCGGCTTGTTGAGCATCACTTGCTTCTTGTTCCTCTCAACAAATACTAGATTCTCGTCGAAAATAGTGAAGTTTTTGAAGTAGGGTGACGCGACGATCTTCTCAAATTTCTTTTCGTCCGTGACCAACGTTGCGTCGATGTAATTACGCACGTTCTCCATCGTCTTGCCGTAGATGGCGTTATTGAACAGTTTGTACAGATCCTTGTCTGCAGGCGATGTCGATTGCGCTCTGCGGCGCGTGTTCTCGGCTATGTACGGTTCGAGCCACTTGCTCTGTCGGAACTTCAATCCTCTATGAACTTTCTTCAACTGCAAGCCGTGACTTATGTAAAATTGGAGGAGTCGGTAGTGCAGAACGTAATTCCGCTTGTTCTCCATGCTTAGTATGAGTTTTGGCTCCGATCCTCCAGGTGGCTTCTCCTTGGTGGGGGCCAGGGCCAATCCGTGATGTTTCTCGTGAAGCGTTTCGGGATAATCGAGATCCACTTCCAAGAAACAGCCCCATTCATTATCTTCGCTCCAGTTGAGAAAATCTTCGCAGGAGAGTTCCTCTTCGGTCATCCACCCGTAGTCACTGATGGGAAGACACTGGGACATGGAGTGGCCGTACAGGTTGTTGACATCCCAGTAGACAATGTAGGTGTTGGGTTTCGATGCATCGTAACCAGGCGTATGAGGATTGTTTGCTTGAGCATGGCGTCGGGGACATTGGACGATGCCACCCCGTATCGCACTCTCCATGAAAGCATACTGTTCCTTCTCTGCGATGAGGCCCAGTTCCACGTTGGTGTATTTCATCATCGATTCCCAAGTCAATCCCGGCGTGGTGAAGAAATACGCAGGATCCAACTTGTATATCGCGATGCATCTCTTACGAAACGATTCGAAAATATCCATCAGAAGTGTCACATCCAATTTCAGATAAAGATCGTGATAATCGCGAAAAGTTTGGCAATTGAATGCCGTCCACACACTACGAGCGTGTTCGTAGTCCTATTCGGAACAGACGTCCTCCGTGAGAGAAGAATAAAATACCTCCCGGGGTGGAAGTTCCGTCTCGTCAAATTTGTCGAAATTGTTGACGTACTCGTAGGGGTAGACACCCTTGCGAGGCAACAGATTCAAATTCTCATCTCTCCCCGAAAAACATTTTTGCTTGGTGGCCACAAGATCTTCGTCGCCAAGTTGAGATGCAAGGCTTGCGAGGCTGGAGGACAGGAAATTGTAAGAGTCCAGGATTCGCACTTCCACACTTCCTCCTTCTTGGAGAGGGATCCACACTCTCACCACAATATATTTCTCGCTCGTTCTCGGGATGATGCTGATTCGAGAAGTTATGTTGTGGAGCTCTTTGACGAAGAGATGTGTGTCGTACTTCTCCGTGTAGTGCAGAAACACGGCAACAAAATGCGACTCCTTAATTTTAAGATTGCACGAATTACAGATGGTGCTTAGAAATAATCCATTCTGGTGGTTATGGTGGACGACCTTGTAATTTTCGGCGGTGAAAGCCTGGTTACACTCCTCGCATCTTGTCGCCGCGTCATGTCTCTGTTGTTGTTCTGTTGTGAGAGCAGGTGGAGAAACGTAAGAGCCTTTCAGGCTGGGTGCAAGTTCTCTCGCGCATTCCGCTATCTTCTCAACAAAATGTTTTGCCGCATCGGGTCCGCAATACAAGATGACATCATTCAATTTTTCTCCGTAGATGGAGAAACTTCAAGGCTCGTGGTGAAAAATTTGGGTCGTGCTTGAGGTAGAGGGATCAGGGTCGCAAAACGTCATGGGAACTTGGAAGCTTTCAAAGTCGGCATAAAGGACGACGGGATGGTGGAGAAGAGCCTGGTGTTTCTGAAATTTCATCTTGGTTCCGGGTTCCGGCATGACATCTTCGGGTTCTGCATTCACAGAGCCAAAACACTTGTGCTGTTCTCTCATCTTTTTACCTCCGCGAAAAATTCTCAAACACCGATCGCAAATTTCGATCTTATCGTGATGCTTGCTGATCTGTCTTCCTACTAATCCTGAGAAATTCCGTATCAAACTGTAACGACCATCTACAAGCAAGAGTCGAATTACATTATTCTGGCTTCTCGCAGGTCTTAACACACGAATGTTGTCGCAATCGTCAACCCCAAACACAGAAATATTGATATCTTTTCCTTTTTCCTCTCTATAGTTTTTTTCAAATTGATTGATCTTATTCAGGGGCACAGGATAGGAAATTCCTCTCATCATATTCTCGTATATCCCCTCATATCCTCTGTAATTGGACAGGCGTTGGGGGTGATTATTAGCTGGGTGTAATGCGGCGATGACAGACCATAGGAAACTCTTCTGATCATTACTTTGTATGTTCAACACTGCATTTTGCTTTTTTTGTTTTTTTGTTTTTTTTTGAGTGCTGCGTAATGGTTTGAAATTGCAGACTCGAAGTTCTAACATGTGGTTGTGACCGCAAAGACTCCATCCACTTCCTCTACCTTCAAACTCTTCTTGTTTTTGTGTCAAGTGCTCAAATAGCCGTGTCACTATCTCGTCAAGATCCTCGTTATTGTCATCGTGTAAGCCTTCACACCCTACGTAAAAGCTAAAAGTGCTTGACTCGGACGAGACAACTTTCTCATACAGCAGGGTCAAGACGAGATGAATTTTAATTGCAACATTGAGGAGGCAATCACGTAATTTATCGACTACCTGAGATTTCACATTGTTGAGGAAGGTGCTTGAGTCACATTTTTCATCCCTTCCAGATTTATACGTTATGATGCGCGCACTTTTATTCAAAGCACCAACTTCATGCCCATCAGTGCGAGATTTCTTTGCCGGCGAGACTACGACATCATGATCCGGTAAACGACATTTTTTCAAATGCCTAGCAATATTAGGTTTAGAAATCAACTTTCCACAGTTGCGACATGGCACTTTCTCGCCAAGACCGGAGGGACCTGGTTGCGGTTCCATTTTTTCTCTCTGTTATTTATATATATATATACAGAGAAATTTTTTTGGGGGGGTTGTGGTGATGGTAGTGGAAAGCGCACTGAAACAGAAGGAAAAAAAGTTGAAAAATGCTAGATATTTTTTCCTTCCACATATATATATTAGACGCGAACAGTATGTATGTATGTATGTATGTGTGTGTGCACTGTTGTAGGAGGTTAAAAATATACGACATGTAAGTGTGTGTCAATTTTTTATGACTCCTCTGAATATGTGTGTGTCAGACGCAAAAACATAAAATATTAATATATCATGAAAATAAAAACTTACCTTTCAACAGAGATGGAGAGAAACTTCAAAATAAAAACTTGTAGCTCACTAAAACTTCCACGATGATATATATGTATACTGCCAGACAAACAATTAAGAATACTGAACTGCCACGATTGACGTTCACCTTTCAAGAGAGATAGAGAAACTTCAAAATAAAACTTGTAGCTCACTAAAACTCCCACAATGATATATATATATGTATACTGCCAGACAAACAAATTAAAAAATACTGAACTGCCACGATTGACGTTCACTATGATAATAATGTACAAAAGAAGAAACTAGTACGTTATATAGGAACTCCTCTCCTTTTTTCTCCTTCTCTCCTTCCTACTCCACGCGACTCTCTTTGGTGAAAACACAATAAGCAAATAAAACCCTTGTTGACTGATTCATTCATGCTATATTTTTTTCAACAAAAAAACTTTGTGATACGCACAATATCCTGTGGGGGACAAATAACAATAAACGGGACGTTGATAGTTCCACCCATGTATGTATTGTCGATCATTTCCCCTCGGCCTCTATTCCACGCCCCGTCAGGGTGTGGTGTGTGAAACAAACAATTCCCAGTATAAAACTCAAAAAGCGAAAGATGCTGTTGTGTTTGCTTCCGCCTCATCCCCCTCTGATTCTATTGTTATCGGGGATGTGATAGATTCTTCATTCAGAACCGTGGGAAAGCTGAAAAAAATAGAATCTCTTCGGGCAAAAGAGGATGCAAGATGAATGGGTTCGGGGAGGGGTTGCTGTGGATAGTTTGGTCCGTGATGAAAATGTTACATTGGGCGACGAAACACAATTGCTCCACAGGGGACAGGAAAAATTCTACCGAGCGTCGCTATCCACGCGAACATTAGAAATTGCCTGAATGCCTTGGGGGCTTGGCATAGGATTATCGATTTTCGTTTTAGAGAATAATCTATGTAAGATTCTAGCATCGAGAATAAACAACATTGATTAAATTTTTGACAACATTCGCAGTACAAATCTAAACTCGTAATAATTTCGCCGCCACCACGCACCCTGGCGAGGTTAGGGGCCAGGTATCCTAAAAAACAACAATTATTATTTGTTTGCTTGCGTCACAATACGGAAAATAATAAGAGGCATACGCGCGCGTGTGTGTGTGTGTGTGTGTGTGTGTGTGTGTGTGTGTGTGTGTGTGTGTGTGTGTGTGTGTGGTACATCGTTCCCTCCCCGAGAGAAGAGGTTTACGAAGATCACGATATATATAAACATTTGGCCCCGTTGATTCCAGCACTCCAACTTCATCTCTAATGTTGACGACAATATTCTAAAGGTAGAGAGAATGAGAGAATGAGAGATTGAGAGATTGAGAGATTGAGAGATTGAGAGAATAAGAGGATAAGAGAAGAGGTTTACGTAGGTCACAATATATAAACATTTGGTCCCAAACTTGGAAAATTACGATAAAGTGCACTCATCTTTCAAAAAATAAGAGAATGAGAGAATGAGAGAATGAGAGGAGAGGTTTACGTAGGTCACGATATATAAACATTTGGTCCCAGACTTGGAAAATTACGATAAGATGCACTCATCTTTCAAAAAATAAGAAAATAAGAGAATAAAAAAATGAGAGAATAAAAAAGATGAGAGGATGAGAGGAGAATAAAAAGAGAATGAGAGAACAATAAGAAAGATGAGAAAGATGAGAAGGATGAGAGAATGAGAGCTCATCTTTCACTCATCACTGCCTTTTTGTCCCCGTGAAACATCGTCAGCGCATTAAATGAGGCGCGGAACAGGGAGAGAAAGTGAGTTTTTCAACTTTTTGTGGTCGTTTGGTCAAGAAATCAAAGTTGGCCTCAGAAGTACAAATACTATCTACTGAACTCGTACCGCTCGCAGCTAAAAGTTACGCTGTACCCACACCCATTTCGAGCATTCCTTCGACGCCGTTCGAACTGAAGGATGCACCGGCACGACGTCGAGCAATAGGTAGCACGTCATCGTCTTCGGATAAGATCGAGTTGGGACCTTTGGCACGAGACTACCTGAGTACGGGGAAATTCGACAAGGATGAAGTGTTCGGATTGTATCCCAGCATGGAAACCAACGAAGGCGGTGGTGTGGTGTGGAAGATTGGGAAATCGAAGGTGACCTTCGAAGGCAACGACATTAAAGTTAATTTAGGCGAGAAGGATAGTTGGACCAGGTATCCGGGTACGGTGGGACTGTGGGAACTCGTTGCCAAAAAGCAGCCGAAAGATTACACCGACGAAGATTACCAGAGTTACAAGGAAATTTTGATCATGACGGATGCCTTGTACCAAAACAACGATGCCTCGCAGAATAGGGTGAAATCGAGCAGCGGCGAGAAGTACAGGAATCTCATCAAACCGATTTGGAACCAGGTCAAAACAGGCAGCGGCGTCAAACGCTACAACACGTTACCCAAAGAATTCGTTTGGGTGGACGACGTGAGGAAGCTCGTGGACCGATTGTTGGTGATAGCCGGCGAAGAGAATGCAGGCAACCGTAATTTCTACAACGAGAAGGTTGGCATCGTGGACATGATCAGCACGAAACTTTCCAACTTCATCGTGAACGACGACAAGGGCATAGGTTACCTGATCAAAATCATCAACACGCTGCCTCCGAGATTCTGGAACGTGGCCGAAGGAAAAGGACTCGTGAACGACATCATCAACAAGTTACCTTTCGAGATGCATTTACCTGGCTACCAGTACTGCGGACCGGGTACCAAACTCGAGAAAAGATTGGAGAGAGGAGACAAGGGTGTGAATCCGTTGGACGCCGCATGCAAAGATCACGACATCGCTTACATACCACGCAGACGGATCTGGATGCACGTAACGAAGCAGACAGAAAGTTAGAGCACGCAGCTTTCGAAAGATTCGTCAGCAGAGACGCTTCGTTGGGTGAAAGAGTTGCAGCACTGGGTACCACCATCGCCATGAACACGAAACAAATATTGGGGTGGGGTATATAAATAACATAGAGTAAAAAAATAATAATAATAACAACATGTCTCGTATAACCGATTTGCCCCCTGAGCTACTATGTAAAATATTCAAACACGCAGTAAACGGCGATTGTGAGGATGTAGGCGCAAGTCTAAGCAGGAGACGGAAGATATCATTACGCACATCATCGCGTTTTCCGAAGCACGCACTTTCTTCCTCTGTTAAAAAAATAATAATATATATACGTGTCAAAAAAAAACTTGATATATAAATAACACACATCATAAAAAAAATAATCTTCGGTATATATAAATAACACACATCGTGAAAAAAACAATTAAATTTCTCTCTAACACTCTAAAATTTTTCTTCGATATGACGACTGAAAAAATGAGTGATCTCCAAGCATTAAAACAAATGCTAAATTTGTCAGTCGAGTATGTAAAAATTCAGGAATTGGAAGTCGACAAACCTTACACGATAACTTCCGGTTCAATCGTTTCTACCCAGTATGGTCCCAAGGTACGCCTGTTGCTCAACGCACAATACAGTCTATTTTTACCAGATCGATACGCTAACATGTTATCCGACGAGAAGCTATCTATTTTAATCGAGAACAAAACTCGAATCGTGTACAAGGGGACAAAGGAACTTCTTGGCAAGAAAACGAAGCACGTAATAGAATTTGTGTAACGACTGCGAGGCCGTGAAAAAAAATCTCAGAATATTTATATATAAATAACATACCGTAAAAAAAACTACACGAGAAAAAATCTCAGAATATATATATAAATAACATACCGTAAAAATAACACATAGAGCATGAACATGAAGCCCAAGGGTGTCGTGTACCAGATACCATACTCCAATCTTAAAAATCTAGGTGCCCTCGATGGGTTACTCACCAAGAAACAACGCGAGAAGAAACGTTCTTGCTTGAGCAAAGGACACGGAATGAAATTACTTCTCAGCACACCACAATTGAGACGCTTGCAGCGTTCGCGGAAACAGCAAAAGATCGGAGGTTTCATATTCAGCATCCCGGCCATCCTGGCAGCATTGGGGGCCGTTGGAAGTTTGGCTGGCGGAAGTGCCGCCATCGCGAAAACCGTCATCGACTCGAAGAAGAACAAAGCGGAATTGGAAGAACAGAAACGTCACAACCTGGCCATGGAGAAAAAAGGGGGGAAGGGCGTGATGAAAAAGTTTAAAAAAAAGAAACAACAGCACTCACCAACCGAGACATTGAATCTCTGATCGAACCGTTACAAATCAAACACTTCAGAGGAGTTTTCATGTCCGACTCGTTACCTTCAAGCGTTAAAAGAAGAGAATGCGGAGTAGTCAACTTGGACGGTCAAGAAAATCCAGGCACGCATTGGATATGTTACCACAAAAATAATGATAAAGCATTCGTTTTCGATTCTTTCGGAGGTGTTCCACCTACAAATTTAATTCATTATCTGAAAACGAACAAAACCTCTATATACTACAACGACGAACGCATTCAAAATTTCGGAGACGTGAACTGCGGTCATCTCTGCCTCTCCGTGCTCGCGTTTCTCTCTAAAATAAATAACCCTACGATCGAGGATTTCCAGAAAGCATTGTGGAACCTCAAACAGCATCACTAGGATGGGCGTGTTCCATCTCACGAGCGAATCTTCAATCTTGAAACTCACGCTGCACGACGACATCGTCTATCCTAAATCCGTGGCTCTGCGTGCATTCTACAGCATGTACCTCATACCTAACGTCACGCAGCACAACAACAAAATTAGCGTCGGAAGCGAACACATCGTCGTCACGCCAGGCCAATACAATCTTTCCACTTTGCAAGCTCAATTAGCCAAAGGCACGTACTTTTCTCAAAATTCGGTCACGCACAGAGTGGAAATCGTATCGGCGACGGAGACCGTGGACCTGGGCACCATGGGAGAACTTTTAGGTTTCGAGAATGACACAAAACTCGAAGCTGGCATCAAGCACACGGCAGCAAACATTCCTAAATTCTTGGCCATAGAGACTTTGAACGTTCACTGCAACGTAGCGGAAGGCATGATCACGAAATCTTCGGACAGATTATTAGGAAGTCACAAGCAGACGGGAATCATAGCCACTTTCAAACCAAGTTCCGAGTTCATGGAACCGATCATCTACACGCCCTCTTCGCCGATCTATTTTCCAGTATGTCGCAACCGCATAGACGACATAGAGTTGGTGGTGACGAACGAGAAAGGAGACGTGGTGGATTTCGAAGGTGCCACTACGACGGCCATCGTGGAGATCAACGTATAATAAATAACCATACATGTAAAATGGAGCAAATCGAAAGTTACGAATTGCAATCTTTCCCTCCCAACCGTCGCACGTTCGCCAATCTCAACGAAGCGAACAGGGAGATCGAATACGACGTGGACGTAGGCGACGGGTTCGTTCATCCTCACAGAGCGGACCTCTACCTTCAATTCGACGTGGTGAAGAAGGAAAGCGGAGACGCGTTTCCCGCAGCAGCAAACTTGATACTCGTGGACAACTTCGTGCCTCACCTGTTCTCGCAGGTGGAGGTGAGGAAACACAACACCGTCATCGACAGAATAGATTATCCAGGCATCACGTCGACGGCAGTGGGAACGTTGAAATTATCCAAAACGGACGCAGCGTACTACCAGGCCGGGGGATTCGAAGCCGGGACCAAAATATCGACGAGAAGTCACACGGTGCTCTTTCCCATGCGTCTGCTGCCTGGTTTCTTCTCGGACTACAAGGAGATCATGTGGAAGGGAGGATTGCGCGTCACCTTTCGAAGAGCGGCCAACGACAACGACGCACTGATGCGATACGCTACTTTGGGTCCGGACGGCACCACGCCGATAGCCAACACTTTACCCGAAGCGGCCAAGTGCGTCATCCGGAGCATGGAATTGAGAATGCCGGTGGTGGAATACGAAACGAACTACGCCCTCAAGTACAAAGCGGAGATCTTGAAAAGTCCGCAGGTGCCGATTCACTTTCACGGTTACCAGTGCGTGCAGAAGATGGCGTCGGGAAGTCACATGGAATTCGACGTGACGACGCAGTTCAACAACATACAGTTCGACATGCCAGATTTCGTCGTTGTGCTCTTTCAGACCGGACGCAATAACGATCAGGAAAAAGATTCCAGCAAGTTCGACGACTGCAAGATCAAGAACGTTTATCTAAAGAACGGTAGGAACGAAGTGTTCCCGCGCGAGAATTACAATCTCGACATGATCAAAAACGATTACCTCAAACTTTACGAAGCTTACACGGCTTACAAACGCGTGACCGAGGGAAGCGTGGACGTGTACTACGCGCCCAGCGAATTCAAAACACGCAGGCCGATGTTCGTCATCAACACCACAAAAAGGAAACAGGTGGTGGTCAACGATCGAACCAACATCAAGGTCGTGTGCGAGTTCCACGACGCGCTGCCTGCCGATACTCTGTGCAGCGTCATCCTGATTGCAGAGAAGTCTTTTGTGTATGATGTCAAAAATGAAAGAGTGACCGAACAGTTTTAAGTACAAGAAAAAAAATCACATAATTCTCAAAAAATTATACTGACCGCAGGTTCAAATATTAGATTAACCTGCAACGCAATGTTTAGGATGTACTGCGATGAACACCTTCTTACATTTGTGAGAATAATCTGGAATAAAAAAATAATAATAAAAAAAATTAATTTTAATGCATTTTAGAAATAAATCACACTTGAACGCACAAAGGAACTTCCCCTTTGGCCCTGCGTGTGCCCCATATTCACCCCGTAGGGCGCGGCAGGGAGTTAGTCCCGCTAAAAATCCCAAACCTCCACCTCTTTTTTTTTTTTTTTTTTTGCATTTGAAGATAAACAAAATATTGTTCTAATATTTTGGCTATATTAAATTAGAACTTCTGTTACATAAATTGTTTTTTTTTTCATACATACATACATACATGCCATTTACCACATTTGAAGCTACTTTCTAGATGATAGTGGCCCCATGGGAGCGTGTGAATCCCACATTTCAGAACGCACCTCTTGTCGTCGCGTGCGTCCAGGTCAACCTTTCTCACCTGGTTGGTTGTCAACACATGGTCGACGCTCTGGATGCGCTGCTCCACTCCTGCAATTGACGTCCTAGTTTGAAGGGTTTTGACGTAATCCTCGAACTTGAGGTACTCTTGGACGACCTGCCTGTCCACACCCTTAGCCTTTTTCGTGATGGATTCTTCTGCCCGAATAGCATAGGTTTTGGCGCAAAGACCGACATCCTCGAGAGTCACATCACCGTTCTCCTCGTCTTTGAGTTTGCCAGGCACCATCTTGTTGCGAGCCGGGATGCCGTATCGGTTCGGCTGGGGATAGCCCGAGGTGTCGAAGAGGTTAACCAAAGATGGAACTGTGGCCATATCCTCGTACGCGTCGGCTGTGTGAACCTGGTATATTAAACTGTCCGTGTCTATGTAGAGAAGCGAGATGTTGTGGTCGTAGTGTGCACGTAATATGTCGTAGTACGTCTCGAACATGTGTAGCTTGCTCAGATCCAGAACCGTGGCTCCAACGTAGATGGGCTTGGTGAGCCTCACCTCACCTCGCTTCATGTGAATCAGAGCCAGCTGCTCATTGTAAATGGTCCTTGATTTGAATAACGGGTTTGCTACGAGCCTGCGACATTGTGCTTTGTTTGATATTAGCCTCACATCTACACGATTTCGCACATTCTCCATAGTTTTCCCGAACACCGCATTGTTCATTAACTTGAAGAAATCGCGATCGAAATCAGAAGTGGCGACTGTGCGATGTTTGGTGTTGAGCTCGATGTATGGCCTCAACCATGGAGAATGCTCGAACATCAAAACTCGATGTACTGTGCGGACGGTAACCCCCTGCTTCATCAACCACCGGAGGTTTTGGTAGTGTAGGACATAACGCTCTTTGGGCACAAAGTCCATGACGAGCTTTGCTTGGTTCGAGCCGGGCGGACATTTGAATTCCGGGACTGGCGGAAGATCGCAGAACAAATCCTGCACCTTCTCGGAGAACTCGAGGTCCACCTCGGCAAAAAATCCGCGTTCCGAATCGTCGAAACCTTCAACGTCAAATTTGGAGGGATCAGCCCACTCGAAGCCTCCAAATGGGAGTGGCTGCATCATGGAGTGTCCGTAGAGGTTGTTGACGTCCGTGTGCATGATGTAGCTGGACGGTTGCGAAGGGTCGTAACCGGTGGCCATGTGGTGATTGTTGGCGCGTGCGTATCGCTGCGACACCTGGACCATTCCACCCCGCACGGCACTTTCTACAAACAGCATCATGTCCACGTCCGAAAGAAGCTCAAGCCTGATTTTCGTAAGAAGAAGCATGGCCGACCAGGCCAGTCCGGGAAGACTGTAGAAGTATGCAGGGTCCAGCTTGTAGATGGTCTTCGCAGTTGCACGGAACGTCTGGAACACGTCGGCGAGGAGCGTCACATCAAGTTTGAGGTACGCATCGTGGTAGTCCCCGAGATTTTGGCAATCCAGCTCGCGCCACATGGACTGAGCATGGTTATAGTCATCCTCAGATATGTCCGAGCCTCGCAGCTTGCTATAGAAGTTTGCTCGAGGAGGTAGCGACGTCTCCGCGAACTTGGTAGGGTCTGTGACGTATTCGTAGGGGTAGACCCCCTTATGCCTGAAGAGACCGGCGTCCAAGTTCGGAAAATTCGCAGAGGTGATGAGTATTTGCTCGTCGCTAAGCTTCCCCGCGAGAGCATCGAGGCTTGCCGGGAGGAACCTCAGGGAGTCGAGGAAGCGAAGCTCGACGGTAGAGCGTGATCCCGGGATTCGAACCCACTTGCTCAAGCTAATGTAACGCTCCTCGTTCTGCGCCAGGACGTTGATTGGCATGTCGTCGTACCCCAAGTGAGGCACCAGATGGTGGAAGTCGTATCCCGAGCCATTGTGAAAAAACACAGGGATGAAGCGCGGGTCCCGGGCCATTAGGTTACAATCGTTGCACCAAGGACCAACGTACCTACTGTTAAAGTGATCGTGGTGTTGGACTTTACGGTTGTTGGCGGTGTACTCCTCGACACAGACAGGGCAAGCGATGGCCTCGTCGTGTCTACGTTGATCGTCGGGGGACAGTGGGAGCATAGGCTTGGGGGCCAACAGTACCTTCCCTATCTCGATGGCCTCGACAACCATCCTCTCGAGGAAGTGTTTGGCTGCGTCGGGACCGCGATACACGTAGGGCTCGGGGGCGATGTGCTGGTCTCGTCGCACCACAACGTATGCGAAACTGGATGCCTCGTGGAGTTGGTAAGGGGTGGTGGAGGAAACTTCGGGATCGGGATCGCAAGTGGACAGGGGTTTGAGGAAGGCCTCGAAATCCGCGATGATGATAGCGGGGTGCTCTACCATGGCACCGTGCATGTGGAAACGCTCCACGGTGTCAGGTTTGGGCAAGACTGCCACCCCCGGCTCGTTGGCATTGCAATAAAGTTTGTGGCGAGCGAGCTTCTCGACAGCGGTGTTGGAGCCTCTGATGCGCTGGTAATCCTGCTGTTCTCGATTATGAAATATAGACAAGCACCTGCGACACACCTCGACGTGGTGACTATCACTGCTCCGTTGGCTCGAAACAAGCCGAGAGAGGGAACGGATAAGGGCGTAGTGGTGATGGATCTCGTCCTTGATGAGCAGAAGATGAATTTCCTGCACACCATCGTCGTCTACGTCGCTCACCCGGATAGGGTACACCACATTTTTGTCAGTGAGGCCATAAACGTTGATGGCCAACCGCGGGTTGTGTGTACGAGCCTCGAACTTGCGAATGTCCGAAAGCGTCACCGGGTAGTCGATCCCAGCCATCGCATCTTCCAGCTCTGGCTCGTAGGGTAGGTAGTCGTTAACCCGGCGTGGTTGGTTTTTCCAGTGGACAGGGTGCAACGCTGCCAGCATCGACCAGAGAAAGCACTTGGCGTCACTGTTCTGAATGTTCAGGACGGCCTTCTTTGCCGCAATGGTAGGTGGTAAGGGGACGTAGCTGGAGGCGGAGAGAGGCACAAACTTGCAAAGTTTGACGCACAGTTCGTGAGGCCCCCCACACAGCGAACCCCCCGAGCCCTTAGCTTGATGTTCTTCTTGTTTAACCAGCAGCTCCTCGGCAAACTGGTTGTAGATGACCTCGAGGTTGTCGACATCCGCCAGATGCAGCGTCTTCGCCTTGGTGTTGTGGCAGAAGCTGTAAATTTCATCAGACGGCTTCTTGTACTGGCAACGTAGCGATGCGTAGAATTTGGTGGAGGAGTACGTAGCCAGTGCATTACAAAGAATGGAAATTATCTCTGCTCGCTTCTCCTCTAAAAAGCTACGAACGTCGCATAAGCCCTCCGAAGTGAGGACAAAATCCTCCAACAAACGCTCGAAAGCAGATTGGTTCGCTTTCATCGCAGGCTTGACGCGTTTCGTGGGTGGTGCATTGATGGAGGCTGCTTCTGCCTTCCTCTTGGTGGAGGTCGAAGGCTGAGCCCCAGATGTACTTTCGCTTAGACAAGTAAGCTTATGCTTCTTGGCATACGCAATTGTGATGCGTTTATTGCATCCGGAACACAGTTCGGTGGCAGCCAAATGCTTGCCTGGCACGCAGGTGCGACAATGTCTTGCAAAATGTTTGCTTGATATGGTTGTTTTGCACACAGGGCAACTTTTCATGGAGCGCATTTTTTTTTGGGGTATGTTTATTTATATGTGATCTGTTGGTGGTAGAGTGTTTACGAAAAAATGCCTTATGAGAAAAATTTTGTAAGCTAATTCTAATTAGTGTTAGTTTGAGGGTTTATTTATATATGGGTGGTGTTGTCTTCCTCAAATATGCGCTTTAATCAGCCCTATAAAAAAATATATAAGAAAAAATATGATTGTAGATAGAAAAAGCACAATAAATATTGTATGCATGTGTAATTCTATTTAGCTTATTTTTGCTAGACACGAATCTTCTTCAGATTTTATTGCCCATTAGTATATTTTTCTACCAATCTAGTAGAGGTGTGAAACTATGAAAATGTTCTTGTTTAAGCACTAATCATTATGTTTCCAATAGGACTCCTATGGGACGTAAAACCTTGTAACTTTGCTCTATGTATATACTAGTGCTTTTCCAACATATTCACAAAACCTTAGAACCTTCACAGACAAAAAAAATAAAGTTTCCCCCTGTGTACATGTATAATTCGAATCCCACTGTAGGTCCAGTTTCGCTTAACCTTACTGTGCATAAAACAGCAAATCCAACTTAGAGTATCAACACATTCAAAAAGATAAAGTTTCCCCCTGTGTACATGTATAATTTTAATCTCCAAGTTCGATACCCGGCAGATCCCACTGTAGGTCCAGTTTCGGTTAGCCTTACTGTGCATAAAACAACAAATCCAATTTAGAGTATCAACACATTCAAAAAGATAAAGTTTCCCCCTGTGTACATGTATAATTCTAAACTCCAAGTTCGATACCCGGCAGATCCCACTGTAGGTCCAGTTTCGGTTAACCTTACTGTGCATAAAACAACAAATCCAATTTAGAGTATCAACACATTCAAAAAGATAAAGTTTCCCCCTGTACACTTGTATAATTTTAAACTCCAAGTTCGATACCCGGCAGATCCCACTGTAGGTCCAGTTTCGCTTAACCTTACTGTGCATAAAACAACAAATCCAACTTAGAGTATCAACACATTCAAAAAGATAAAGTTTCCCCCCTGTGTACATGTATAATTTTAATCTCCAAGTTCGATACCCGGCAGATCCCACTGTAGGTCCAGTTTCGGTTAGCCTTACTGTGCATAAAACAACAAATCCAATTTAGAGTATCAACACATTCAAAAAGATAAAGTTTCCCCCTGTGTACATGTATAATTTTAAACTCCAAGTTCGATACCCGGCAGATCCCACTGTAGGTCCAGTTTCGGTTAACCTTACTGTGCATAAAACAACAAATCCAACTTAGAGTATCAACACATTCAAAAAAATAAAGTTTCCCCCCTGTGTACATGTATAATTTTAATCTCCAAGTTCGATACCCGGCAGATCCCACTGTAGGTCCAGTTTCGGTTAGCCTTACTGTGCATAAAACAACAAATCCAATTTAGAGTATCAACACATTCAAAAAGATAAAGTTTCCCCCTGTGTACATGTATAATTTTAATCTCCAAGTTCGATACCCGGCAGATCCCACTGTAGGTCCAGTTTCGCTTAACCTTACTGTGCATAAAACAACAAATCCAACTTAGAGTACACGCGTCAATACCATCCACCATGAGTAAACTAACATTATCATAATCATCGTCCCTCCCCTCCCTCCGATTATTACCTCGCTTTTATGTTATTCGCGATGAAGAATAGTTTTTTTTCAAGCGCACGTTATGTATGCTCATATTCTTTTTTGTTTATCGTAAATTTCGATGTTTAATCAAAATAACACTTTCTGTTCACTAACGCCACTCGTAATTATTATTATTAACACACACACACATGCAAAAGAAATAACAAAAAAACAAAACTTACCTACAAAAGGCTGTAAGCAATTTAACACTCACAAATAGTAGTATAATCGCGCACAGTCGCAAAAACTTCACTGTTCTGTCTAGAAGCTTCCACAGAAAACGAAAGTCATCTCCCCCCTCTCTCTTCTCTCCACCCGTCGTCGCATCCGGTTTCGGTGACAATATAAGCAAAAACTAGGTCGTGTCAGTATTGCCAACTCACTAGGCCTCTGAGTTTAGGGCAACCCGAATTGTGCTGCCAGAGCGTGTTGCGCGCGGACCAGGTTCGAGGGCACAAACTCAACTGGCATCTCTCGCATTACTATTTCAGCAAAGCGTTGCAGAACAAGCAATGTTTGTGTTTCCCACGGCAGCATCTCGAGTATTATCACAAGCTGGTCGGGGGTTACGTACAGCAGCTGGCCTCCCCCCTTTCAGCGTGAACTTGGGAGTGGCGCGAATTCCACGCCGCCGGAGCGGACGTTCCACCCGGTACGGAAGTTGATGTTTATCGCGGCGTCACGAATCCCACACCGGCGGCGTGGAAGCCAAACAGAACACGGCTAAATTAATGATGAATAGTATGCACGGGTAAATGTACAAATTGAAAAACACCCCCGAAGAGATTCGCCCCCACGTCAATCAATTTTACGTTCGAAGGCCGTACGGGAAAACCTTTACTTTTTTGGTTGGGCACCACGCACCCTGGCGGGGTTATAGGGGCCAGGTATCCTAAAAAACAACAATTATTATTTGTTTGTTTGCGTCACAATACGGAAATAATAAGAGGCACGCGCGTGCGTGTGTGTGGCACATCGTTCCATACGGAGCATACTCTGTTGCCATCCACCCATCTCTCTTTTACGGCAGTACATATTTGTTGCCGGCTCTCCTTGCCCAGTGTGTGTAGGTTGGCAAATATTGCTTTATGCAGTGTAAGGCAAGCCTCAAGCAAAGTTGCCAGCTCCTTGCTTTAGGTTAGGTTAGGCCGTGTCCGGATTGGCAAGCACTCCGTCCCGTTCTCTACCGTTGCTCTTGAGTGCCGTAGAAGTCGCGTCCAAGTCGTCCGAATCTACATGTCCCCTTGTAGTACGGTTGTCACTTTTCCCGCCAGGTGTCAGCCCGAACTTCACCAACCGCGCTCTGGGGCGCAGGCGCATCTCACGGAAGCAGAAGGCAGACGCCAAACAAACATGACAATAATTTCCACCTAGTTAAAATTATAAAACGCTATTTCATCATTTACAATTTTTCTACATTCAGTATTATTGATAAAATGTTAAAGTATAACTGAGTTTTACATCGTCTAATCAGTAAATGTTGTCTGGACAAAATAAAGGTTAGAATATGGTTGCCAAGCGTAGCGTCACAGCGAGTTCAAGCGTGTATCTGTCGTGCCTCTCTGTTTTTCCCTCAGACTCCACGTCTGCCGCGAATTCGGACAACGGAGGTTGGCTGGATCCCCCGATGGAACGGTGTTCTAGGTGACATCTGCTGCCGATTCGGACGCGGCCTAAGGCAAGCCTCAAGCAAGGTTGTCAGCTCCTTGCTTTAGGTTAGGTTAGACCAAGAAAAAAAAACCTTGGTGATTTTTTCGAGTAAGGTGTTGCCAACACTGCGAGAAAATGAGGCTTATGCCTTACAAGAGCAAACCATTAAGGAGCCTCAAGCAAGATTGCCAGCTCCTTGCTTTAGGTTAGGTTAGACCAAAAAAAACCTTGGTGATTTTTTTCGAGTGAGGAGTTGGCAACATTGCGATCCCCACCAAGCCCCATTTTCGAGTAAGGAGTTGGCAACACTGCGAGCCCCACAAACGGTGCTCTAGGTGACATCTGCTGCCGATTCGGACGCGGCACCTTGGTGTTTTTTTCGAGTAAGCAGTTGGCAACACTGCGAGCCCCACCGAGCCCCATTTTCGGATTGTGAACCGGTACACTTGTTCTACTGTCGTTCACGATGAAGTTTGGTGCTGATCATGTCCACGATGCCAACCTTCTCGTTGTAGAAATTACGATTGCCTGCATTCTCTTCGCCGGCTATCACCAACAATCAGTCCACGAGCTTCCTCACGTCGTCCACCCAAACGAATTCTTTGGGTAACGTGTTGTAGCGTTTGACGCCGCTTCCACTCTTCACCTCGTTCCAAATCGGTTTGATGAGATTCCTGTACTTCTCACAGCTGCTCGATTTCACCCTATTCTGCGAGGCGTCGTTGTTCTGGTACATGGCATCCGTCATGATCAGAATTTCCCTGTAACTTTGGTAATCTTCGTCGGTGAAATCTTTCGGCTGCTTTTTGGCAACGAGTTCCCACAGTCCCACCGTACCCGGATATCTGGTCCAACTATCCTTCTCGCCTAAATTAACGTTAATGTCGTTGCCTTCGAAGGTGACTTTCGATTTCCCAATCTTCCACACGACGCCTTCGTTGCTCTCCATGCTCGGATACAATCCGAACACTTCATCCTTGTCGAATTTCCCCCTGCTCGGGTAATCTCGTGCCAAAGGTCCCAACTCGATCTTATCCGAAGACGTGCTACCTATGGCTCGACGCCGTGCCGGTACGTTCTTCAGTTCGAACGGCGTCGAAGGAATGCTCGAAATGGGCGTGGGTACAGCGTAACTTTTAGCTGCGAGCGGTACGAGTTCGTTGATCAAATTTTTATTTTGTTCCGTGACACTTTTAATTTCTTTACCTAGACCGCTGATGGCGTCGATCACAGGTTGATCTTGACGTTTCTTCTCTTCGTAGGATCCGCGATTCTCGGATTTCCAACCTTTGAAGCGTTTCACGAGGTATTCCCGCAACTTGAGATTGTCCTCTTCTTGAAATTGACGTTTTGACATTTTTCTATATACTTTGAAACGTTTCTGAAACGTCGAATTCTCAGCCTATACGTTCGGTTCTCGTAGTTTTCTGCTGTCACCCGCTTGAGAATATCCACTTTTTCTAACACTCACTTTTTTTGTTGTAATGGTTATTTTATATATGCTTGTCAGACGTTTGAAAAAAAAGAACGTTTTTTCAAATTTTATTTTTTAGATTCTAACGACCTTTGATTTTTTTTGGATTTTTTTCTTCTTGTTGCAAATCTGAAATTGTCCTCTTGTTAGACTTTGAGACGTCTAGATAAACGTTTATTTTAATCCTATATTTTCCATGGTTTGCTTTTCGAGTCATGTCAATGGTCACGAATCCGAAATCGTCACTGTTCCAACAGTGGGAGCAGAATTTAGAAAATAGATTGTAATTTATGTCAGCCCCTACGTAATCATCGTGTGCGTGTTTTAAATTGGTGTGGTCTTGTCTAAACAAGCAAATGAAATTAGCATTATCGCGTAGCAGTTGTTTCGGAACCTTGGAAAAAGTTTGTGCCAGGTAGAAACAATCCAATCCTTTGTGACGTCCTCGAGTGAAAAAATTACGAATCTCGTTTTGATTTTCCAAGATCATGTCGTCGAACACCACAACGGAATTCTCGAGACAATCGTCCAGTGGAATGATTTCAGATGCGAAAGTTGCAATGCCCAGTCCCTCGTACAGTTTCATAAGTTGCTGGTATTTCGCTTGTTCGAGACTTTTCGAAAATATGTAGAGGTGTCTGTTTTCCCAGTCTAACCAATTGGGTGCGAGGATAAAATTATCAATGAGCAGTGTCGTCTTTCCGCACCCCGAAGGTCCTACGATCAGACATCGTATGCTGTCGGGGAGCAATTCGCCGTTTCTTTTCTTCGTTTGACTTTCCGAATCAGGTAAACGTTTCACGACATTCCACGTACTCATAGAATCACTTCGTTCGAATCGATCCAACTTGTTTCCGGAAGTCCCAGCCATTTCACCAAAAGTTTGTCACCTCTCTTACGCAAAACTTTTTCAATAAGATACGTGTCAGGGTATTTAGTTTTAGAGAGTTCCTCCTCGTAGAAGCGCCCCAATAAAATTTCACCGCCACTGTCCTTTATTATATACGTGTGACGGTTCCCGGGTAAAACTCGAACCACGGTAAAAAGTTCCGTGCTCCAGTTTCGTGTGAAACCCCTGTCGAACGTTCGCTTCAATTTACTGACCCTCACCTGGTCTCCAATTTTGTATTTAGCTTTTTTTGTCGTGGGTGTGTACTTTGGACAGTAAACGGTAGAAATTAATCGCTGCTCGTCGGACTTGGTAACGTCAGCTGGCTTCATGCCTATCGTTCTGTGCACCGTGTGATTATAGTCGTTAACGAGTTCCGGAAGAATGGTGACCCACTTGTAGCTTCCCTGAAGCGTAAAGCGTGACCACATGCGCGATTTCAGAGTCCGATTGAATCTTTCCACGATGCTGGCTTTGACGTCACTGAAGGTCGAGTAATGTTGAACGTCGTGTTTCCGAATAAACTTTTGGAATACGGCATTGTAGAATTCCTTCCCCTTGTCCGTGTGCAGAAATCGAGGTCGTCTGCTGCCGCTTTCGCGAAAAATTGTCTTGAATGCTTCCGTGACGCATGTTCCCGTTTTCGCCTTCAAAGGTAGAGCCCATGCGAATTTCGAAAATGTGTCTATGACTGTGAGGAGGTACTTGTTGCCCTTGTTCAATTTATGTACTTTTTTAACTTGCCGCTACTCATCTCAACGAGGTCATTTTCCCAGAGGTCATCGATGCCCTTGGTTACCACAGCTAAACGTTCGTAGTTGCGGCGTGCAGGTTTATGCAATTCTTGGACGATGGCTTGCCTAGACAATTTTTTTAGAGATTACGTTTGAAGAGAAGCACGAGCGTGATGGGATTCAAAGAGGGTGGTACCTCACCTGTGTTTTGAATGATCAGCTTATCGCCGGCACTCACGTCGAAAACGGTAAGATCTTCGTCTTCGTGTATTTCATATATGTTGCGCGTTTCGTTCCAACGTGCCAGAGGAATGTTTCCTGCTTTCTGGACACCACGATTCGATATTAAGGTCATGGTGGGAACGCTAGCTTTTCTGCCGTGAGACCAGTACGAAAATTTGTTTACCTCAATCGTGCCATCGAGGAGAAACTTGTAGTACGGATGATAAGGATGTAACATGTACAGTTTGTTACCTTCGACGAACGTGGAGATTCTCTGTTGATTGGGTACGCTGTTGATTTCGATGGCTTGCAACGTGAACAATTTGGTGAATTTAGTGTCGACGCCGAGCAGATTACTGTGAACGTGTCCGAGTTTATTTTCGATGGGCAGCAAATGCTCGACTATGGTATCCGTTTCGGCAGAAAATGACGGTTTGATTTTCACTTCCACGTTCAACTGCTTGTAGTTTTCGTTGAGTTCTTGCAACTTGGCACCGAAAGAGGCCAGCGTCGATTCCTGCGTGGATTCCAGCACTCCAACTTGATCTCTGATGTTGACGACAATGTTCTAAAGGTTCTCAACTTGATTCAATTTCGAGCTTTTCTCGGTAAGATCGTTCACGATGCTTCGCATCTCTGTAAACTGCGTGTGAAGGTCGGCGACGCTCTGCGAAGTGGGCAACGTCGACACCAGCGAATTAATTTCATCTCGAATCTGTTCCACGTTCGCCGTTTCCGTTTCCAGTCGTTTCAGCATTCGAGATATGTTCCTTTTCAAAGCGTGTAATTCTTTGGAGGTGGGGAGATTGGCAACCCTACTTTCGAGATCGCTCAACGAACTTTTGATGTCACTCGAATCGGATAGTGCCGTCACCGCCGTTTTCAATTTTTCCAAATCTTCGCTCGAAGGCACGTTCGTCCTTAACGATTCCAAGTCACCTTGTATGTTGTCCAGTACGTGATGAAAATGAGCAAGATTGGATTCGACGTTCAAATTTTCTAAATATTCGATCTTCTGCTGAACCGTGCTTAACGTGTCTTGAATGCTCGTCAACGTGCTTGCTTCAGCGTGAATATTTTTAATTTCTTCGTTGATCAACTCCAAGGACGCCTGAAGCGTAGCGATGGTGGTTTGAATGTGTTCGAAATCTCGATAAGCCTCCAATTGAATTTTTATGTTCGCGACGCTTTTACCGATGACCTGCAGTTCGTCTGACGATGGTAGGTTCTTCATGGTATCTTCCAAAGTCTGTAACTTGGATTTAATTTCTTCCAACGTGCTGGTGAATTCTTCTTGTAATTTGGAAACGACGACATGCAAGCGTTCCACATCAATATCGTTCACGACGGTTTGAAGTTCAGAAAAATTATTTTCTATTGCGGAAGTTCGTTCTTCGATTTTGAGTTTCAATTTTTCCAAATCTTCATTTTTCGATTGAAATTGCTGTAATTTGGCCAAATCATTTTGAAGCGAATCCACGCTCAACTGTATATTTTGAACGTTGTCGTAAGAAGGTACGTCGACATAATTTTTTATTAGCGTTTTCAGTTCGGAATCGATTTTCAGAATGGGGTCGAGACATTGCGTTTGGAGCGTAGCGATCTCCGACTCTAAACTTTTGTTTAAGGTCTCCTGCAAAGCGATCAAATCGCTCCTCAACTTTTTGACTCGAATATCCAACATGAGAATCTCTTCTGCGTGGTCTACACGCTTGGTGTTGCCGAAAATGTCGTTAGGCATTTTGGTTAACGGTTATTTATAATAGGATAGACGATTCGTAATTCTACGAAGAGAGGAATGAGTTTGTCGTAATCTCCTAGGAGTTCCACGTAAAGACAATCTCCTGCAGAGACATCGTACGCCATGTTAGAAAGTACCTTGTCGTGCTTCATTCGAAAAATGTTCTTGCCGGTAGAAATTTTAATATTTCGCCCTTCGTTCTCCGGATTCACGGTGATCCGAAGTTTCCCTTCGATCGGAATTTCGTAGAAATGTAAATTGTTGTTGAAGACGTAAAACATCTTGCCGATTTCATCATCCAATTTCGTCCAAATACTGTTGAGGTGAACGATCAGTAGACCGTTGAGTTTGGATAACACGGAAGGTAAGAGGTTATTGGAATTTGGTGGTGCAGTTTCCATGATGGTCTGCTTTCTGTATCCGAACAAGTTCATAGGCATGCTGGTTATTTATTTTTTGTACGTGCAAGATTTTTTGTCATTTTCAAATTTTTGGTTTGATGTTAGGTATACTTTTTTTTTCAAATTTTTTGGTTTGATGTTAGGTTTACTTTTTTTTTGTCATTTTCAATTTTTTTTAGTATGATGTTAGGTTCACTTTTTTATGGACATTTGTAACATTTTTTTCCATCTCTCAAACGGTTGTGTCCCCATGGGAGTGTGTGGATTCCACATTGGAGAACGCACCTCTTGTCGTCGTTGGGATCCAGGGCAATCTTCCTCACCTCGTTGGTGGTCAACACATGGTCGACGCTCTGGATGCGCTGTTCTGCTCTTAGAACCGACGACCTAGTCTTGAGGCAATCGACGAAGTCCTCGAATGTAAGATGCTCCCGAACCACCTGTCTGCCGACACCCTTGGCCTTCTTGGTAACGCTGCCCTCGGCTTTGATGGCATAGGCCTTGGCGCGAAGAACTGCAAACTCAAGAATCACGTCTCAATCCTTCTCATCTTTGAGTTTGCCAGGCACCTTCTTGTTGCGGGGCAGGATACCGTACTGGTTTGGCTGGGGATAGCCCGAGGTGTCGAAGAGGTTAACCAAAGTTGGAACTGTGGCTATATCCCTATATGCGTCGGCTGAGTGGACGTGGTACACCAAGCTGTCCGTGTCCGTGTAGAGAAGCGAGATATTGTGGTCGTAGTGTGGACGTAATATGTCGTAGTACGTCTCGAACATGTGAAGCTTGCTCAGATCCAGAACCGTGGCTCCAACGTAGATGGGCTTGGTGAGCCTCACCTCACCTTGCTTCATGTGAATCAGAGCCAGCTGCTCGTTGTAGATTGTTCGAGACTTGAACAATGGACTCGCGACAAGCTGACGACATCGCTCTTTCCTCGTCACCAATTTTATGTCCACGCGATTCCGCACATTCTCCATGGTCTTGCCAAACACCGCATTATTCATGAGCTTGAAGAAATCCTTATCAAGCTCGGACGTGGGTGCGGTGCGGTGTTTGGTGTTGACTTCAATATATGGACGCAACCACGGAGAATGCTCGAACTTGAGGATGCGGTGAACTGCGTGGACCGTGACCCCTCGCTGCATGAACCACCGGAGATTCTGGTAGTGCAGGACGTAATTCTTCTAGTTTTCGAAATCCATGACGAGCTTCGTCTGGTTGGAATCGGGTGGACACTTGAACTCGGGTGCAGGGGGAAGATCGCAGAACAAATCCTGCAGCTTCTCGGAGAACTCAAGGTCCACCTCGGCGAAGAACCCATGTTCCGAATCGTCGAAGCTTTCGATGTCGAAGTTGGAAGGATCAGCCCACTCGAAGCCTCTAAAGGGGAGTGGATGCATCATGGAGTGCCCGTACAAGTTATTCACGTCCGTGTGCATGATGTAGCTCGACGGTTGAGAGGAGTCGTAGCCAGTAGCCATGTGATGGTTGTTGGCGCGCGCGTGCCGTTGCGACACCTGGACCATGCCACCCCGGATGGCGCGTTCCACAAACAGCACCATGTCATAATCGGAAAGAAGCTCCAGCTCGATTTTCGTCACCAGAAACATGGCTGACCACGCCAGTCCGGGGAGACTATAGAAGTAGGCGGGGTCCAGTTGGTAGATCTTCATTGCGGTCGCACGGAACGTCTGGAACACGTCGGCGAGGAGCGTCACATCAAGTTTGAGGTAGGCGTCGTGGTAGTCCCCGAGAGTTCGACAACCCAGCTCGCGCCACATGGACTGGGCATGGTGATATTCTTCGTCGGTGATGTTCGAGCCTCGTAGCTGACTGTAAAACTTCACCTTGGGAGGTAGCGACGTCTCCGCAAACTTGGTAGGGTCTGTGACGTATTCGTAGGGGTATACCCCCTTACGCCTGAAGAGACCGACGTCCAAATTCAGAAAGTTTGCAGAGGTGATGAGCAAATGCTCGTCGCTAAGCTTCCCCGCGAGAGCATCGAGGCTTGCCGGGAGGAACCTCAGGGAGTCGAGGAAGCGAAGCTCGACGGTAGATCGTGATCCCGGGATCGACACTCGTTTGCTCACACTGATGTAACGCTCCTCGTTCTGGGCGAGAACGTTGATTCCCTCGTTGTCGTACCCAAGATGCTTGATCAGGTGGTGAAAGTCGTACCCCGAGCCGTTGTGGAAGAAGATCGGGATAAATCGCGGGTCCCGGGCCATGAGGTTGCATCCGTTGCACCAAGGACCAACATACCTACCGTTAAAGTGATCGTGGTGTTGGACTTTACGGTTGTTGGCGGTGTACTCCTTGACGCAGACAGGGCAAGCGATGGCCTCGTCGTGTCTACGTTGATCGTCGGGGGACAGTGGGAGCATAGATTTGGGGGCCAACAGTACCTTCCCTATCTCGATGGCCTCGACAACCATCCTCTCGAGGAAGTGTTTGGCTGCGTCGGGACCACGGTACACGTAGGGCTCGGGGGCGATGTGTTGGTCTCGTCGCACCAAAACATATGCGAAACTGGATGCCTCGTGAAGTTGGTAAGGGGTGGTGGAGGAAACTTCGGGATCGGGATCGCAAGTGGACAGGGGTTTGAGGAAGGCCTCGAAATCCGCGATGATGATAGCGGGGTGTTCTACCATGGCACCGTGCATGTGGAAACGCTCCACGGTGCCAGGTTTGGGCAAGACTGCCACAGCTGGCTCGTTGTTACTGCAGTACATCTTGTGGCTAGCAAGCTTCATGGCAGCGACGTTGGAGCCTCGAACATGTTGGTAATTGTGTTGATCCCGTCCGTCGAACATTGACAAGCACCTGCGACACACCTCGACGTGGTGACTATCACTGCTCCGTTGGCTCGAAACAAGCCGAGAGAGGGAACGGATAAGGGTGTAATGGTGATGGGTCTCGTCCTTGATGAGCAGAAGGTGAATTTCCTGCGCACCATCGTCGTCTACATCGCTCACCCGGATAGGGTACACCACATTTTTGTTCTCAGTGAGACCGTAAACGTTGATGGCCAACCGAGGGTTGTGTGTACGGGCCTCGAACTTGCGAATGTCCGGGACCTCCACCGGGTAGTCGATCCCAGCCATCGCATCTTCCAGCTCTGGCTCGTAGGGTAGGTAGTGGGTAACGCGTTTTGGATTATTTTTTGGCTCAACTGGGTGCAACGCTGCAAGCACCGACCAGAGAAAGCACTTGGCGTCACTGTTTTAAATATTCAGGACGGCCTTCTTTGCCGCAATCGTAGGTGGTAAAGGGACGTAGCTGGAGGCGGAGAGGGGCACAAACTTGCAAAGTTTGACGCACAGTTCGTGAGGCTCGCCACACAGCGAACCCCCCGAGCCCTTAGCTTCATGTTCTTCTTGCTTGGTCACCAGCTCCTCCGCAAACTTGTTGTAGATGACCTCTAGGTTTTCCACATCCGCCAGATGCAACGTCTTCGCCTTGGTGTTGTGGCAGAAGCTGTAAATTTCATCAGACGGCTTCTTGTACTGGCAACGTAGCGATGCGTAGAATTTGGTGGAGTGCGTTGCAAGCGCATCGTTGAGGATAGAAATAATTTTGGCTTGCACGTTCTCCAAAAAACTACGCACGTCACATGAGCCCTCCGAAGTGAGGACAAATTCCTCTAACAACCGCTCGAAGGCAGACTGGTTCGCTTTCGCCATAGGCTTGACACGTTTGGCGGATGGTGGCGAGTCGGCTTCCGCTTTCCTCTTGGTCGAACTGGTCGACGGTTGTGGAACAGGTGCTCCGACGACTTTGTATGATGTTATATGCTTTTTTAAATTATTAATAGTAATATGTTTGTCGCACCTGGGACATGGTTTTGTAGCGGTCACATGCTTACCAGGTACGCAGGTACGACAGTGCCTTTGGAAATTTTTAGCTGAAACGCCAGTTTCACACGCGGGGCAAATTTTCACAGATTGCATCTTGGTAAAAATATTTGTGGGGTATGTTTAGTGGAGTGTCACAAAATAAATGCTTTTGCAATTTAAAAAAACCTTGGAAGGCTACTTCGGTATAATGAAATATTTGTGGGGTATGTTATTTTATATATATAGTGGAGTGCCACAAAATAAATACTGTGCAATAATAATAATAAAAAAAACCTTGGAAGGCTAATTCACGATAATGAAATATTTGTGGGGTATGTTATTTTATATATAGTAGAGTGCCACAAAATAAATGCTGTGCAATAATAATAAAAAAACCTTGGAAGGCTAATTCGCAATGGTGCTGATATTGTTGCTCCGTAATCAATCCTGTAAATAAATGGAAAAAAAATATATTTGTGGATGGAAAACACAAAAAATATTATGTGTACATAATTCTATTTAAGTTGTTCTACCAAACAATCTCTTTCTAACCCTCAATCCTCTTGGCGTATGAAGTATAAATCATAATTTCAGAAAACAGAGTTATTTCCGGTCACCATTTTTTGAAATCAAACCATAAGCATTATTTATGTTTATAGTATTCGTCGAGCAATAGCAGATAGAGCAAGAATCGTTTTCCTACAACTCATAGTTTATAAATTACAAAACATCTTAGAAATTTCATCTTGAAATTTTAATCTAAAATAACTCGGAAACAGCTAGCACTAGTCATCATCCCTCCAATAGGTTGTAGAGTCTTTCCAATTTTTTATCGAATGCTATTAAAATTTTTGAATTAGGGTCAAAACTAAGCCAAGACATTTTACAAGACGTTGATTATCTCGACTCCTATGGACCTAGAACCTTGTAACTTTGGTCTATGTATATACTATTGCTTTTCCAACATGTTCACAAAACCTTAGAACCTTCACAGACAAGAATATAAAATTTCCCCCTATGTACAAGTATAATTCGGATCGCACTGTAGGTCCAGTTTCGATTAACATTGCTGTGCATAAAGTAGACTTAAAAACAACAAATCCAACCCAGAGTATCAAAAAATACAAAAAAAATAAAGTTTCCCACTGTGCACTTGTATAATTTAAAACACCAAGTTCGATACCCGGCGGAGGTAGTTCGGATCCCACTGTAGGTCCAGTCCATTGTATAAAGTAGACTTAAAACAACAAATCCAACCCAGAGTATCAAAAAATACAAAAAAGAGATAAAGTTTCCCACTGTGCACTTGTATAATTTAAAAACACCAAGTTCGATACCCGGCGGAGGTGGTTCGGACCCCACTGTAGGTCCAGTTTCGATTAGCCTTACTGTGCATAAAGTAGACTTAAAAAAACAAATCCAACCCAGAGTACACGCGTCAATACCATCCACCATGAGTAAACTAACATGATCATGATCATCGTCCCTCCCCTCCCTCCGATTGTTACCTCGCTTTTATGTTATTCCCGATGAAGAATAGTTTTTTTTTCAAGCGCACGTTATGTATGCTCATATTTTTGTTTAGCGTAAATTTCGATGTTTAATCATAACACCACTTCCTGTTCACTAACACAACTCGCAATTATTATTATTAACACACACACATGCAAGAGAAATAACAAGAAACAAAACTTACCTACAAAAAAAACTGCTAGCTATTTAACACACACACAAAACGGTTGTATAATCGCGTACAGTTGCAAAAACGTTACTCTTCTGTACAGAAACTTTCACAGTACTGTGTATGATCTGACCTACATCGACACCACAGAACGAAAGTCATCTCTCCCCCACCCGTCGTCGCATCCGGTTGCGATGACAATATAAGCAAAACTGGGTCGTGTCAGTATTGCCAACTCACTAGGCCTCTGAGTTTAGGTGCGAGCGGTTGGGGTGTGCAGCCGAACACCGTCGCCGCCCGACATCATCTCGAATTGGACGGCATCGAAGTGGTGCGTTACCTTTTCGGGAACCTCTCCTCGTACACGCTGAAGTACGTTTCGTTGTACTTCAACCTGGGAGAAAAAATGATGCCCGAGGGCGAAACCGTGCAGACGCTCTACGAGAAAAACAAGATAGACGATTTGTTGCAATACAACGTCCAGGATTCGATGCTTGTGAGGGACGCGTGTTTCTGAAAAACGGACTCGTGCAAACGATCGTCTCCACGTGCTGCCAGAGCGTGCTGCGCGCGGACCAAGTTCGAGGGCACCAACTCAACTTGCATCTCTCGCATTACTATTTCAGCGAAGCGCTGCAAAACAGGCGATGTTTGTGTTTCCCACGGCAGCATCTCGAGTACCACCACAAGCTTGGTCGGGGGGTACGTGCACCGTAACCCCCTCACATGAACGTGGCGCTCAAGAACAGGACGGAGGACGAGATTATTTTGGTGCTGGATTTCACGTCACTCTACCCGAGCGTCACATGGTCGCAGCTGGACTCTCCCCTTTCAACGTGAACTTTGGGAGTGGCGCGAATTCCACACCGGAACGTCCGTTCCGCCGGGCAAGGAAGTCGATGTTTATCGCGGCAGCACGAATCCCACACCGGCTGCACGGAAGCGGATCTCCACGTGTATTTTTCGCCCGACACGCTCAACGCCACGTGCATTCGCAAGATCATGGCCTTGCGTAAAAAAATCAAGGAAGTCAAGAATTGCAAGGAGAAGACCTTGCCGCCGGGCAAACTGCTCGAAATGGACGCGAAACAGAACACGGCGAAGTTGATGATGAACAGCATGTACGGTCAGATGTACGAGCTGAAAGACATTCCCGAAGAGATTCGATCTCACGTGAACCAATTTTACGTTGGGCACCACGCACTCCTGGCGGGGTTTTAGGGGCAAGATATCCTAAAAAAAAAACAATTATTTTTTTGTTTGTTTGCTTGCGTCACAATACAGGCACGCGCGCATATGTGTGTGTGTGTGCGACAGAGAGAGGTTTACAAAGGTCACGATATATAAACATTGGCCGGGACTTGGAAAAAAAATTATGATAAGGTACATTCATCCTTGAAGGATGAGAAAGTGCATTTACTCGTACCGGCTTTTTCTGCGCTGTAAAACATCGTCAGGCGCGGAACGTAGAGAAAAAGTGAGTTTTTTGATGTTTTGATGAAATGTTCGTAGGTTTGCAACACTGTGGCTCACTTCAATGAGTTTTTGAGGTTTTGGTGCTGTTTTCTACGCTGTGAAACATCGTCAGCGCAATAAATGAGGCGCGGAACGTGGAGAGAAAGTGAGTTTTTGAGGGTTTTTTTATCCTCACTTAATGACGTTCAAACGGGCTGATTACACTACTCAAAAAGACCAATACAATTCACGAAAATAAAAAATACACATTGAAAAATGATTGAATTGGTGTTTTAAGTCCACTTTGTGCACAGTAAGGCTAATCGGGACTGGGCCTACAGTTTAAAGTGCGATTCGAACCACAATTTGCCTCCATCGGATATCAAACTCGGAACCCCTTTATTACAAGGCGGCGACGCTACCACTGCGCCATCAGCGAGGCTCCTAAACAACGAAAAAATACAGTCCCGAGGTTATTCGACAGGTAGCGTCACACTAACATTTGACAATGCTTTGACAGGATCACGGCACAGCTCTTAATAATGAAAGGGAACGAGCGATCCCCGCAATTATATTTTTCTACCCGTAATAATACAAACCCCTTTCGTATTTTACAACAGATATATCAGCAGAAAAATTTCAATGTTATCGCAGCGCTGACATGTCGACCAACGCCGGGATAAGTTAAGGTACTTTTATAATAGGGCTATTATACAGTGCGTCCATTTCGATCTGCAGCCGAGAGATCGGGAGAAACGTGGCGGGCGGCTAACGGAGATGCCGACATTTGAGGCCTGTAATGCCCGCTTATTTTTGTGGACATCTTGCAAAACGAGCACTAACCTGTGTTATAACACGCAAAAGTTCTTCTGTAATTCTTCCAAGTTCCACCCTTATATACACAAATAAATACGCTTTAGAAATTATATTGAGAGCCACAGATAATACTCTGTAAAACATTTTAATCATAGTTTTGACCAGTAACGTCCTGCTTAAGTTTATATCCTTGAAAGAGTTTTGTGTCGATGGGGATCGTTTGGAGGTTTCGAATGTGCAACACTGTATCAAGATTACGCTGCAGACGAACCGTTAAAAGCTAATGGTGTTCGTGAGCTTCCTTGCAATCCGAAATCTCCTAGCTCAAGTTTTTTGTTCCTTCGCGACTACAGAGCTGTGAATATAGTGGCAGGCAGATATAAACCAAGAGCGTGTTAATTTCGTACTGTGCGTAAGAGTGTTATTCTTGGTTACTTGCCGTTACTTGTTTGTGTTATTGCAGTGTGTATGTGTGTTGTGTCAGTGAGACGATTGGAATGCCAGCCGCAAGGTTCACGTTAGAACAAAGAATTTTTATGTATGACACTTACGTGAAAACAGACTCGTGTCGAGACGTGTGTAGGCAATTTGTACAGAAATTCCCAGGCGTGTAGGTGGACATCACTTTGAACAACTGTTATAACACAGGTTAGTGCTAGTTTCGCAATATTTATATAAATGTCTGCATATGTCCATAAAAATATGCGGGCATTACAGGCCGCAAATGTCGGCACCTCCGTCAGCGCCGCCCACCACGTTTCTCCCGATCTCTCGGCTGCAGATCGAAATGGACGCACGGTATTTCGTCATTAAAACCGTAAACATGTTACATTGTCATGTTATTATTGGAGAGAGGTTATAAGTAAAGGGCCAAAGGTATAGAAAGTAAGTGGGGGTCAGAGTGGACAGCAGGTGACTCCAAAAATCCATCTCGCACTGTGTAATTGTTTTTATCTTGAACAGCTCCTGCCAACAAAGCAATTATCAAAATAAGTAGCTTTTCTTTTACCATTCGTTACGCGAAAGTGCAAATGTTAGAAAACATTTAGAATGAAAATTGATTCTTGCTTTAAAATGTTGTGAACCAATACAATTCTCGTCAGCCATTGGCTGTCTTTTCTTTTCAATAGGTCTGCTAATACGGGAAAAGATAATTAACACTTCTGTAACATTGTGGTGTAAAAACAATTTAAAAAAATACAAAATACTGACATTTAATCCATTTAAGGCAAATCTTGGGAACTAATTGCAATTTCACTATATATTTCTTCTTCATTCCATGGGGAATATTCGGCATCTCCACGAATTGTAACATAATCGTCTTGCATTTCTTCTTCACCTTCTACATTGGATGAAGGCAAAGCGATTGGTGAATCTAGTACTTCACTATAAATGCCTTCATCATTCAATGATGACGTTTCGGAATGTTCAGAAATTTCAATGTGTTCGTCAACTTCTCCATTGGATGGTGAAAGCAAATATTGCGATGGTTCTCTAATTTCACTGTAAATATATGTTCTTCATCCAATGCTGAAGGTAAATGATGGCCAGTTTGAGGAAGCTCTTCCTATATGTTTTCAATTGTATTCGGGTAACCGATCCTTGAAATCTGTAAAATACACGAAGATAAATATATATGAAATGTTGCAGTTTTATTTTAAAGTTTGTATCATCCAAGCTGACAAAACAATTACTTATTAGTAGAATAGAATAGAATAAAATGGTCTTTATTTAAGCAGCCGTGTACGACCTTGTGGGCCGTTCTTACAACCAACCATTGTAAATGATACAATGGATGAGTAAACATATAGAAAGAAAAAAGAACACATTGATTATGATATTACAATAAATATAATATAAAGATTATACAACCTTAGTGACAATGAAGTTCGACCAGTCACAAATATAGGAGTGCGTTCTGAAAGAAGGAGAACACATGCATATGCTGAACATATTTTATTCAGCAGAAAACATAAATTTCCGCTGCAACGCAGTAATGTATGGTGTCCACACAAAATAAAACATTTTCGTCCATCTACACGTGACATTGAAGTTCGACCACTGTTAGAGGGGATCCTGTTTACCATGGTGTGACGCCGCCCCGTCGGCGAATAACTGTGGCAAAGCGTCGGGGCATGCTGCGGACGAGTCGTTCAAGGTATTCCACATCGATGCGGTGCCATTCCTCCTGCAGGCAGGCGATAAGAGCAGCCACTGTCGTGGGTCCCCTCTGTTGCAAACGTCGCTTAAGAACACGCCACACATTCTCAATGGGCGAGAGGTCGGGACTCGATGGTGGCCATGGCAGAGTTCGCACGTGATGGCGAGTCAACCATTCTCTTGTCAGCCGCGCTGTATGAGGCCTGGCATTGTAGTGTTGAAAGATGAGACGCCGCCTGTGGAACAGATGCCTTCGCACTGTGGGAAGATGCCGCTCCAGTATGCGTGTATAGGCGTGTGCATTCACAATGCCCTCACAGACGTGTAGTGGGCCAACCCCAGATGCCGTCATGCATCCCCATACCATCACTGACGCAGGTTTCTGTACCCGACGTGCATAACATTTTGCTTCATTCTGTTCATCCTTCCGACAAATGACTGTTTTCCGTATTTTCCCGTACACAACATTGAAAATGGATTCGTCCGTCCACAAAACCCTGTTCCACTGCCGAAATGTCCATCCCCGGTACATTCGTGCCCACCATAGTCGATTGCCTTTGTTCAACATGGAAAGTAAGGATTTACGTTAGTAGTGTAAACTTGTTGTTTCAAAGTAACACTTTGTAGGTATCCTCTTTTTTTATCAATTGAATATTAGTTTTTGACATATTTTGACAACTTTTTGTCGATGTTTTAGCGTTTAGCGATGTTTTAGTACAATTTTCAATGCACCACTTTTTTTCCCCACCTCGCACTTGGTAGGTATATCACGATCTTACGTGATATAACTTAACCTATTCATTTTTTTGTGCTAAACTACACGAGAGCCTCTACGTGCTTTGACCTACTTAGAGAGTAGTATGAACCCAACGTTCTGGCGCAGTCCTTTGACCTACTTTTTATTTTACGACGTTTTACAGACTAACCTACAATGAGAGAAAAATGGACAGAAAAAGCTCTGGCATCACTTTTTAAGCTATTTTTTACCTCCTGCAAATTTTGCTCTCGTCCTTTGACCTACTTTTGAAATGACTTACGACATTTTCCTATAAGGAGGCTGTCTCCTCTTACTGTAAGGTCCCTTAGTGTAATCTACTACGACCTGCTAATAGGCTTCTGCTCTCAGTGTAATCCGTTTTACGGACTAAACTAACCTACAATGAGAGAAAAGTGGACATAAGCAGCTCTGGCATCATTTTTTTTTAGCTATTTTTTACCTCCTGCAAATTTTTGCTCTTATGCTAACTCGTCCTTTGACCTACTTTTGAAATAACTTAAGACATTTTCCTATAAGGCTGCTGTCTCCTCTTACTGTAAGGTTACTCAGTGTAATCTACCACGACCTTGCTCTCAGCGTAATCTGCCACGATGTGTTTTTTTTTTTAACTCATGTGTGATCTTTTACAATGTGTGCCCTCCCCCTGCTACGACCTAAACGGGACACCTCTCTCCTACGATGTTTTTGGGCCCCCTCTCCTCCTGCTACGATGTTTTTCTCCTCATGATGCAAAAAAAATGATATTGTAGCGACTGTGCTGTGTGAAGGGCACATGTTCAGTGAACAAATAGGAGAGTGGGAGAGTATAAGCAAGCGCCGCCTCAATTTTTTTTTTTTTTTTTACGAAATTCGAGTTTTGATCCTGCATCCTATTGGAGTGCTTTGGATGTGTTTTAGATTAAACATTTTGTAATTGGGATTGTAGAAAAGCCATTCTTGCTCGACGAAGGCGATATATTTTAAAACTGCTCTGTGACCCTCTCGTTCTTCACGTCGTACGCGAAAGACTTCTCGGCGATCAGGATGACGCTGCACACGGTGTCCTCGGGCAAGGCATCGTGGAACTCGCAGACGACCTTGATGTTGGTGCGATCATTGACCACCACCTGCTTCCGCTTCGTCGTGTTGATGACGGTCATGGGTCTCCGTGCTTTGAATTCGCTGGGCGTGTAATACATGTCCACGCTTCCCTCGGTCACGCGTTTGTAAGCCGAGAACGCTTCGTAAAGTTTGAGATAATCGTTTTTGGTCATGTCGAGGTTGTAATTTTCGCGCGGGAACACTTCGTTCCTACCGTTCTTCAGATAAACATTTTTGATCTTTTAGTCGTCGAACTTGCTGGAATCTTTTTCCTGATTGTTATCGCGTCCGGTCTGAAAAAGTACAATGACGAAATCTGGCATGTCGAACTGTATGTTGTTGAACTGCGTCGTGACGTCGAATTCCATGTGACTTCCCGACGCTAACTTCTGCACGCACTGGTAACCGTGAAAGTGAATGGGCACCTGCGGACTATTCAAGAACGTTGTTGAAACGTTTCAGTAAACGTTCTTATACGTTCTTAAACATTTCAACGTTTATATAAGAACGATAAAACGTACTGTGATACTTATCTTCACGATTAGTCAAACGTATCATTCATTCGCTCTTCATATTTTCCATCCTTAAATTCTGATAATTATGTATTTTATCTAACAACAGATTAAATTATATACCAAACATTATCGAGAAGCAATTCTCAAAACATTATACTAAAATATTAACATTATAATAAGTGTCCTTCCATAGCCATTTCAGTCTTCAAACTGCTTCCAACAGCTTCCGTACGTTGATTCGCGATTAGTCAAACATGTCAAATGTAACTGCTATTAGTAAACATACGAGGAAAAATAAGTTTTGTAGAAATTCTCTTCTCAATAAGAATACTATATTACTACCTTCATTATATTAAATATTAATTAATTAATTAATTCTCGAGCACTCTTGATTCTGAAAATTCATGGTTACAGTTCAATTTGTACTTATCCTGAGCAAAATTTATATATATTCTATTCCAATCTTTACAGATTTCTTTTAGATTCATCTCCATGTTCGTTTTGGTCCTTTACCATCAGGTTTTCCAACAAGATTCCTGTAAAAATCTCCTTTATTCCTTTCTCATTCGTGCCGGTTTAAAAAAAACATAGAGAGTTAGTTAGTTAGTTGTTTCCCACTGTACTATTTCAATTTTTGAATAATCACATGTTAGTTATAAATGCATTATTGACATCCTGTCCGATCATATATGTGTTTGGGTTGAGGCTCCGTATCTACCTGCAACATTTCTTTTCTTCTTTTTCTTGTTATCTGCTTTCTATATAGAATATTAGAAACAACATATTCCCATTAACAGTATTTCATGTTATGGAAATATTTAAGTCTATACACCATCAGAAGTGGGATTGCAACAACATTACCACTACGTCATCCGACAAAGGTCAGGATCAGTATTGTTATATTTTATTGCTCAGGTCATTTCTTTTTTTAATATGTATAGCTATAATAAACATACTAACTTAAGCCCTCAGACTCGTAAACCAACAAATATACACCTCAATTGACTGCCTTGTATTTTGGGGAGAGGGGGACAATTGTAGCTGTTGGTGCAATACACTTTGAAGTTTTGTTTTCTAAGTGCCACACATCAATTTCGTCATAATTATCATTATTCATCCTCATCGTTGCCATTAGCCTCTTCTTTTTTACAAATTTTCGTACTGATATCGCCTTAGCAGATTAGCAGGAATCGTCTGAAGTTTGAACTCATGACACCTGCCAATACCATTGCAAGCTTACTTGTGATTGTCCCCCTCATTTATTCAAAGTACCTCACTTTCATATTCAAATACACACAAGTAAAAAAAAAAAAGTTCATATCACATTAGTGATTTTAAATTTTATTCTTGGGGCCACTTTCTAACATTGTTGCCTGATATTAAAATAAGCGAAAACACTCTGCTATGCTTAATAAAAAACAACATCTATTCATTGCCAGATTGTACAACTGTATAGGTCGAGGTTCATAAGCCTCATCCATCTCATTCTAGGGACTGCATATTTTGTATACAGTTTTTGTAGTGGAATCAAAACACAGGTTGTTAAGAATATCGTCAGTAAATATGAGAATTCTTTCTGTGAAATTTCTATGCTGTTTAACCTAATAGAATTCGAATCTCTGAGAGAGCCAAGTACTAAGCTTTAGCATTCCATATTAGCAAAACCTTTATACGTACGTATTTATAACCACAATTTACTAATCAAAAAATCCCCCTTAACCAACCAATTAGCACATTTATATGACCTTCTATAGAGGAAGAGGACATGACATTTCCGAGCCGGTATTATTAATGTGACATTCTTAACAGGTTAATGCATCAATCTTTACGCAAACACTTAGGAATGTTTGAAATGCAAACAATTCTTGTGACAAAGACAAATAATTAGGAAATTCTTTTTAACCAAACAATCAACACAAATCTCTCTTTTTTATAGAGAAAAGGGGAAGAGCATAACATTCCTGAGACAGTAATGGTGAACACTGTCGTTTGAAATTAGAAGAAGATTAATCACACGAGCATCATCATCGTCGACATCGCTTATCCTGACGGGATGCACGACATGTTTATCCAACGTATAGGAATACACGTTGATGATTAAGCGTTTTTCTTCTGCATCTCGTGCTCGTGTTTCGAATTTTGATGTATCAGAAATGGTCATCGGGTATTCGATGCCAGACATTACACTTTCAAAACTCGGACTCGTATTGTTTGTAATGTCCAACCCACTGTGGATTATTTTTGCAATAAACAGGATGCAGTGCAGCCAATATACACCAAAGGAAACACTTCTTATCGCTGTTCTGTATATTTAACACAGCCCTCTTGTGTTGAATGTTCGGTGGAAGAGGCATAAGCTAAGTACGTGTTGCTAGAAGGCCTTCGTCGTTGCAAGTCATCCATAACCCATTCACTAAGAAATAAGAAAAAAATATTGACGTACTGAAAAAAAAAAGTTGACTTGTTCACCGAGTTCACAGATGTTTACTCATTGATGACTCCGTCGTTGTCGTCTATCAAAAAACCTAAGTACATTGGAAACAGTGAGAGAGTTATCGAAAAATGTCCCCCTTGTCGATTTTTTTTTGGTGACGTAGAGTACGCGTAGAGAGGTCGGGGTTTAGTGTGTCGGTCGAGTCTCGGTGTTCTTTTTGATCTTCTAACAAAATAAACATAGGTCGTCATGGAACCAAATTTGACCCCTCTGTCGAAAAATTTTCCAAGTCCAGCGTTAAATTGCAAATATCTCGAAAAAACAGTGAGAGAGAGAGAGATATAGCGCAAAAATCCTCCCCGTTGACCCTTTTGTCTATATTGGTGATGCAGAGTACGTGTACAAAGTTTTTAGAGGTCCTGGGTCAAGGGTGGGCCAATTGCCAAAATATTTTTTTTTCATTGCTCGTAACTTTTTCGAAAGGATGATCATAGAGAGAGCTGGGATTTCTTGCGTTAGCATCGTCTAGGTGTCCTCTGTCCTCTCATAACAAAATTGGCGTAGGTTGTCATGGAACAAAAAAAAATGTTCCGAAAATTTTCCAAGTCCTGTGTTAAAAAATCTTAAATTTGCAAATATCTCGAAAATGGTAAGAGTTATCGAAAAAATATATCGAAAAACACCCCCATACGGCATCGTTAGATGCCCCCTGTCGATTTTGGAGGTATAGAATACGTATACCAAGTTTTGGTAGTCCTGGGGTCAAGGGGTAAGAAGTTAGCCCACCCCCTCCCAAAAACTTTTTGATCACTCGTAACTTTTGAACGAATAGTCGTAGAGAGATCGGGTTTAGTGCGTCGGTCGAGTCTCGGTGTCCTTTTTGATCTTCTAACAAAATAAACATAGGTCGTCATGGAACCAATTTTTTTTTTCATCAATCGAAAATTTTCTAAGTCCAGCGTTAAATTGCAAAAAAAAAAATCTCGACAAACGCTGAGAGAGATAGCGCGAAAATCCTCCCCGTTGACCCCCTTGTCGATTTTGGTGATGCAGAGTACGTGTACAAAATTTGGACTTCCTGAGGTCAAGGGTGGGCCAATTGCCAAAAATGTTTTTTGATCACTCGTAACTTCCGAAAATATGATCATAGGGAGCTGGGATTTCTTGTGTTAACATCGTCTCGATGTCCTCTGTCCTCTCCTACCAAAAAATTTGGCATAGGTCGGCATGGAACAACAAAAAAAAATAGAGCAAATCGAAAGTTACGAGTTGCAATCTTTCCCTCCCAACCGTCGCACGTTCGCAAATTTGAACGAAGCGAACCGGGAGATCAAATACGACGTGGACGTAGGCGACGGGTTCGTTCATCCTCACAGAGCGGACCTCTACCTTCAATTCGACGTGGTGAAGAAGGAAAGCAGAGACGCGTTTCCGCCCAATGCCAATTTGAAACTCGTGGACAACTTCGTGCCTCACATGTTCTCGCACGTGGAGGTGAGGAAACACGGTACCGTCATCGACAGAATCGATTATCCAGGCATCACGTCGACGGCGGTGGGAACATTGAAATTATCCAAAACGGACGCAGCATACTATCAGGCGGGAGGATTCGAAGCGGGGACCAGAATATCGACGAGAAGTCACACGGTGCTCTTTCCCATGCGTCTGCTTCCCGGTTTCTTCTCGGACTACAAGGAGATCATGTGGAAGGGAGGAGTGAGAGTCACATTTCGAAGAGCGGCCAACGACAACGACGCACTGATGCGATACACCAACTTGAACGCCGACGGCACGCCGATAGCCAACACTTTACCCGAAGCAGCCAAGTGCGTCATCCGGAGCATGGAGTTGAGAATGCCGATCGTGGAATACGAAACGAACTACGCCCTCAAGTACAAAGCGGAGATCTTGAAAAGTCCACAGGTGCCCATTCACTTTCACGGTTACCTGTGCGTGCAAAAAGTGGCGTCGGGAAGTCACATGGAATTCGACGTCACGACGCAGTTCAACAACATACAGTTCGACATGCCAGATTTCGTTATTGTACTTTTTCAGACCGAGAGGGACAAGAATCAGGAAAAGGATTCCAGCAAGTTCGACGACTAAAAGATCAAGAACGTTTATCTGAAGAATGGTAGGAACGAAGTGTTCCCGCTTGAGAATTACAACCTCGACATGACCAAAAACGATTACCTCAAACTTTACGAAGCGTTCTCGGCTTACAAACGCGTGACCGAGGGAAGCGTGGACATGTATTACACGCCCAGCGAATTCAAAGCACGGAGACCCATGACCGTCATCAACACGACGAAGCGGAAGCAGGTGGTGGTCAATGATCGCACCAACATCAAGGTCGTCTGCGAGTTCCACGATGCCTTGCCCGAGGACACCGTGTGCAGCGTCATCCTGATCGCCGAGAAGTCTTTCGCGTACGACGTGAAGAACGAGAGGGTCACAGAGCAGTTTTAAAATATATCGCCTTCGTCGAGCAAGAATGGCTTTTCTACAATCCCAATTACAAAATTTTTAATCTAAAACACATCCAAAGCACTCCAATAGGATGCAGGATCAAAACTCGAATTTCGTAAAAAAAAAAAAAAAATTGAGGCGGCGCTTGCTTATACTCTCCCACTCTCCTATTTGTTCACTGAACATGTGCCCTTCACACAGCACAGTCGCTACAATATCATTTTTTTTTTGCATCATGAGGAGAAAAACATCGTAGCAGGAGGAGAGGGGGCCCAAAAACATCGTAGGAGAGAGGTGTCCCGTTTAGGTCGTAGCAGGGGGAGGGCACACATTGTAAAAGATCACACATGAGTTTAAAAAAAAAAACATCGTGGCAGATTACGCTGAGAGCAAGGTCGTGGTAGATTACACTGAGTAACCTTACAGTAAGAGGAGACAGCAGCCTTATAGGAAAATGTCTTAAGTTATTTCAAAAGTAGGTCAAAGGACGAGTTAGCATAAGAGCAAAAATTTGCAGGAGGTAAAAAATAGCTAAAAAAAATGATGCCAGAGCTGCTTCTGTCCACTTTTCTCTCATTGTAGGTTAGTTTAGTCCGTAAAACGGATTACACTGAGAGCAGAAGCCTATTAGCAGGTCGTAGTAGATTACACTAAGGGACCTTACAGTAAGAGGAGACAGCCTCCTTATAGGAAAATGTCGTAAGTCATTTCAAAAGTAGGTCAAAGGACGAGAGCAAAATTTGCAGGAGGTAAAAAATAGCTTAAAAAGTGATGCCAGAGCTTTTTCTGTCCATTTTTCTCTCATTGTAGGTTAGTCTGTAAAACGTCGTAAAATAAAAAGTAGGTCAAAGGACTGCGCCAGAACGTTGGGTTCATACTACTCTCTAAGTAGGTCAAAGCACGTAGAGGCTCTCGTGTAGTTTAGCACAAAAAAATGAATAGGTTAAGTTATATCACGTAAGATCGTGATATACCTACCAAGTGCGAGGTGGGGAAAAAAAGTGGTGCATTGAAAATTGTACTAAAACATCGCTAAACGCTAAAACATCGACAAAAAGTTGTCAAAATATGTCAAAAACTAATATTCAATTGATAAAAAAAGAGGATACCTACAAAGTGTTACTTTGAAACAACAAGTTTACACTACTAACGTAAATCCTTACTTTCCATGTTGAACAAAGGCAATCGACTATGGTGGGCACGAATGTACCGGGGATGGACATTTCGGCAGTGGAACAGGGTTTTGTGGACGGACGAATCCATTTTCAATGTTGTGTACGGGAAAATACGGAAAACAGTCATTTGTCGGAAGGATGAACAGAATGAAGCAAAATGTTATGCACGTCGGGTACAGAAACCTGCGTCAGTGATGGTATGGGGATGCATGACGGCATCTGGGGTTGGCCCACTACACGTCTGTGAGGGCATTGTGAATGCACACGCCTATACACGCATACTGGAGCGGCATCTTCCCACAGTGCGAAGGCATCTGTTCCACAGGCGGCGTCTCATCTTTCAACACTACAATGCCAGGCCTCATACAGCGCGGCTGACAAGAGAAACTACTACATTGAAACAACAAGTTTACACTACTTACTTTTCGCCTTGTACACTCGGTAACCGCATCGCTGTAGGTAACGGCGAATGGTTCTGGTTGACACTTCAATGTGAAAGCGTTCTTGAGTCCACAGTCGTAATTCGGCCACAGAAACATGATTGTTGGTCTGGATATAGCGCCTAAATATCCGTAGGTCACGCACGCTCAGCAGGCGTTTTCGACCGGGGGCCTTACCTGGCTCTGTAGTACCCGTATTTTGGTGGTGTTTGATGATGCAGTGGACGGTTGACTTGGGTAAGTTCAGTTGGCGCCCTATTTCCCGTTCACTGAGTCCATCCCGTCGCAACTCCACCACTCTTCTCCTCACGTTGTCGTCAATAGGTTTGCCCCTGTCCATGGTGATGATGCACTGTGGTTCCTCTGTGTACAGCACGCGCTTATATACGGCGGACTCCCTTATCGTGTCCGTGACGTCATGCTTCCATCGAATGAGCCACTATCTGGAATTTTCCGTATGGGTCTGGTGCCTGGTCGAAGTTCAATGTCACGCGTATTGTTCCCCGTTTTCGTTCTTTACGTGACCTTGGGTGCAACATGCTGGGATCATGATTCTTGCCTGCTCACACGCCTCCTCTTACACACATGCGTCACTTCTGCGCGTCACTTCTGCGGGTCACCCTTTCCATCGCCTATGCCTCTGTGCATTTAATCACGTATTCCTTTCTGGTCGAACTTCATTTTCACCAAGGTTGTACAATAATAAAATGATACATTGAATTGATTAGTATATACTAAAGTTAAGTAATAAGTCTCCAGTTGTTCATTGTGTGTGTGCGGGTGGGGGGGGGGCGCTGTTAGGTACTAGTATGTATTATATGATGTGTAACTGCAGGTGCAATTGTTAACATATGAAGGTTAATTTAGTTGTTGGGACAATAGTAAGTTCTGTAGTTTTTCTTAAAACTTTGATGGCAAATAATGTTAGTCAATGGTGCAGGCAGTTCCTTCCATTCCCTGATCCCTGTAACAATGAAGGACTTCTTATAGGTAGCGGTTTTATGTTGGGGGATTTTTAGATTGTGTTTCTTGAGGATATTATGTTCGAACGATGTTCTACGAGAACATATGTTATCGAATAAGTATTTTGGGGGTCACTCTTAAGTATTTTGTGCATCAAGGTGAGTATTAAGTATTTTCTTCTATTGTTAATGTCTAGCGAAGAAAGTTTCTTCAAATAGGGGGATACATAGTCTTTTCTTTTTAGGTTAAGTATGAAACGTATACAACAGTTCTGAATTTTTAGAAATATATAATTTGGGCCTTAGGAGATATTACTGTACACTGACACTGGAGCGCAATAATCTAATGTGGATAGGACGAGTGCTTGCATAAGATCTTTAACATTAGTGTCCAAAGTATGTTTTAAACGATACAAAGATTTGAGTTTGAGTGACAATGGTTGATAACTCAATACTTATTATATATATTTCACAATGACGAGAGCAGTTTTCAGAGAAAATTCAGTATCTTCTTGCAAGAACACTACGAAAAAATTCATCTGTAAACAAGGAAGAAATGGTATGCAAATTTCTTAATAGTGCTTTATACTTAATTTAGGTGACAAAAAAATGTCAACCAGATAGAAAAATTGTAATTAGCAGTAATACACTTATGTAAATAACAATGTAATCTTACAAATTTGATATCAGAATGAGACAAATAAAAGAAAGAAGAGTGGTTAGCACATCGCCCTACGACACCAGGGGTCCCGGGTTCGAATCCTGGCTCGGACATGGATGTTTGTGATTGTCTGTCCTGAAAAAATTCTGAAATTGGAATATGAATGAAATTATATGAGTGAATGAAGTGTGATGGGCGAAGCTTCCGCATAGGGGCTTTCCTTTAAAAAATTAAAAAAATAAAAAATATAACTAGGTATGATACTTGCTCCCCACACAAAGGGTCTCCGGTTCGAATCTCTACTACAACATTTTCTTTTTTAAACTATAAAATGCAAGCTAATACAAGTCTGTAAAATATTATTTGTAAATTGATGACAAAGGATCTTATTATTTTTTTCATACTTCAGGTTTGTGCGACTTACTCACTTATATATATATATATTCTTTCGTATTTCTAAAAATTTTTAAAAATACAAAATTATTTATTACTTACGTAAAATGAGTATCTATTTTGTACACCGACAACGTTTCGGGAACCACTGTTCCCTTCTTCAGGTCCTATATATCAGCTATCCGAAAATTGCCATAGCCTCGTCAATTCATACACTCGTCAGGAAAAGGAATAGGTACATAATGGTAAAGGTAACATATTTGGAAAACGTTAAACCCTTTGCAGGATCTATATTCACTGTGGTTTGTTAAAATAATCACTATATAACCTTCCGCTAAAAAAACCGTGCAAGTTAATAAAACTCTTAAAAAAGAAAAGATATTCTCTTATCACACTATTCCGATGCAAACTGCCTCTGCATTCCTTATCGTATGCGTGAGGTTGAGGGTGTGTCGACTCTCCCCTCCCCTACTTTGCCCTTGCATTTCTCCTCCTCGTTACATCATTTCAAGATCAAAAACGCGTATAACTTGGGCTTCGCGTATTACGTCAGAGGTGACCTGGAATCCAATTTTCTCGTATTCCCGTTTCTCCCGTTCTTTAAGCATTTCAATCCATAGTTCGTCTATATTATCATCTTCTCTGTTAAGCTTATTCTCTCTATTTTTGCAAATGTACGAGGTCTCATAGACGTTACTCCTAAGCAATTTTTCCTCTTCCTTTAATATTTCTCGTATTTCTATTTGGTGTCCTTCATCTATAATGTGCTCCGATGGTCCGGTCCGGGGAACCTCCTCCCTCATATCTTTATCATGTTCCTACCAACGTATGCTCATGCTTCTACCTGTTTGTCCTATGTACTCTTTAATGCATTGGTATTTAATCTTATACACCCCTTTCTCTCCTTCTTCATTATCTTCTTTTTCCATTCCCTCCGTTTTGTAATTCGTAAAGTATTTCTCCAAGGTTCTAGGCGCTTTCATTACGCATTTTATTCCGTACCCCTTTACTATTTTTTCCACGTTCTCTGAAACTCCCCTAAAGTATGGGATTCCTACGTACCTAATTTTCTCTTGTTGCTATCATCTTTCTCGCATATCTTTCGTGCTTTGCTTAAATTCTTCGTCATTTCCGTCTTCTTTGTAGCCGTTCTTTCTACGCTCACTCATTATCCATTCAATCATTTCCCTTAAATTCTCCTTAAAGTTACATAATCTTATAGTACGTACAAAGAAATTTAAAAAACATTATACTCCTGACAACGGCTTATGATATACGCCCGTCCTAATTTTCTTGTTTGTTTTGCAAATCTCAACATCTAAGAAACTTATCTTATTATCTTTCATTTCTTCTTTTGTGAATTTCATTCTTTCTTCTTGTTCCTCCAATGAATGAATAAACTTTCTAATCTTCCCTTCTTCCCGATAACCAGAATATCGTCAACATATCTCCTATAGAATTTAACCTCATTTCCTATTACGTTCAAGTCTGTACTTTCAATAAAGTGAAGGAATATACTTGATACTATCCCTGAAAGGGGGTTCCCCATAGCTAATCCCTCTTTATGGACAAAGATTTTTCCGTTACAACAAAAGTAATTGTACCCCGTACATATGTTAAACCATTTTACATACTCCCATGCAGTTTTACATCAATTCCATTCCCCATCAGCCACCTCTATAATCAATCAGCGGCCTTTTCCCTTGGTACGCTGGGGTATAAGTTGACAACGTCAAAACTCGATATCATATCTGTACTGTTAATTTCTAATTCTTCTATTCCCTTCATTACATCCCATGAATTTTTAACACTATATTCCATGTTATCCCTGACATCTTTGATTTTCGCAACCAGAGTTTTTGCAAACTTGTGCCCTGGGTGCATATACATAGCTATGATCGGCCTTAACTGCGTCCCTTCTTTATGAGTTTTTGGTATTCCAAAAGCCACTGGGATGATCAGCTTTTTACAGTCGTCAGTTAGCCTTCTTTTCTCTATCCTACTTAACGTGATACTGTTTTCAATCCCTCTTTTTGTTTCCCGTTTTATTTTATTGATCAGAACCTTGTCTACCTCTTTAAAGTCGTTACTTAGGAAACATTCTTCAAATTTTCTTTTGTAATCCCCTTTGTCTATGACGACCATTTTGTTCTCTTTGTCGGACCGTATCAGAAATACGTCATCTTCTTTGACCCATTTCTTTACGTCATCTAACTTCTTTTTAAACCTCTTATTCCTTTATTGTTCCTCTCCTTTATCACATCCCATTTTATTTTACTTCCTAATTTGTTGTTCGATGATATCATGTATCTTCTTCTTGACTTCCCTTTTATCATCTTTGTCATCTAAGATGACCCCTATTCCTTCCGCTGCAATGATAAATTCTTCTTTTTCAATTTCACCCCTCCCGATTGCGAACTTTTTCCTTTTCCCATAATTATATTCAAATCAGCGGGTAATTTTTTTTTTGTCAGGTTAAACACAATATCCTAACTTTCGTTTTCCTCCTCCCTCCAGTCCATCTTTATTCTGTTGCAATCCTTCACATTTCCTCTTATCCTAACCAATTTGTTCTGAATTTTTATTCTATGTTCATTCTTTGCCGCTTCAACATATTTATGATGCCTCTCCTCTATTCTACTCCAGGTCACCCCGTCCATAATAGAGCTTAGCTCCAAGTGTAGCTTTAAACATTCATTGTTATGTTTATTCACTTTGCTATACGCTTCTCTTATGCAGTTACCTAACATTCCCATCTGACATTTCTTTTTTGACCATGCCTCTTAATGCTTAAAGGTTAAAATCCCCATTTGAGAAATTTCGGCACCACTCCCAACCTCTTACATTCTTTAAGGAACCATATTTTGTTAATAGTTGAATTTCACCTAATCCTTCACTTCCGAAAATTCTTGCACTTTCCTTCCCGTACAGAGTATTGAATTCATACTTCAGGTTTGTGCGACTTACTCACTTTTATATACAGGGTGGTGCAAAATTACGTTTACAACGCGGAGGAGGTGAATCGCCAAGTGAAATGAAGACGAAAATGTAAATGGAATTTTGTCGAATGACGCACCGTGTCAGAGATAGAGGATGCCAAAATCGTGTGAAAATGGACTTCACACCTCCATATGCCGACAAATAGTACTCATAAAGAAGATGCGGCACGATATCCCCAAAGAAAACACACCTGGGCTAGCAAATGATGCACAAATTGCGTGTTGAAAATGAATGCTGCAGGGATTCCGCACAAGAAATTAGGGATTCCCGGGAATATGTCCGACATGGAACGCAGGTATCGAATGGGGGTACAAAGGAAAATGACGGAGGTCACAGCACATGAAGAACATTTCGCCAGGAAGTGTCCTAAAAGCAGGCTGCAGAAGGGGATTCCCCAGAGAAGAGGGGACGCAGACAACATGTGCAAGAGGTGTACTATGATGACACACACGCACACAAGTAGTATTCTTTATTGGCTGTGGAAATGACATACAATACATATCACAGACGTTGTTGAAAATGTCCGCCAACCACATCTACACACAGACGGCATCGGCGTAGCAGGGACGCTCTGGTATGCTCAAATACATTGGGCACGTCAGTGATCATCCCAGCAGCGACGGTAACTCGAGCAACGAGGTCCTCCACACTTTCCACCGGGGTTTCGTAGACCAGCTTCATTTCGCCCCACAAGAAGAAATCTAGCATTGTGAGGTCGGGGGACCGAGGTGGCCACAGAACAGGTCCAAGCCTACCAATCCATCTATCACCGTATGTATTGTTGAGTACAGCTCTGGTTTTGCGGTCAAAATGTGCAGGGACACCGTCATGTTGATACCATACATCTTGCCTAATTGCAAGGGGTACATTTACCAACAGTTCAGGTAGAACTTCCCGTAGGAACACACAATAGTTCCCACCGGACAAAGTATTGGGCAACACGTACGGACCTATCAGGTTGTACCCGACAACGTCACACCACACATTCACTGCGAACCGTCGCTGAAAATTACGCTCAATGATTGCATGCGGGGTTTGCACATACCACATGTGACATGGGTATTGAAGACGCCTTCTCTGGTGAATAGTGCCTCGTCGATCCACAATACTGCATTTGGAAAATTGGGGCATTTGTTGAAAATACCACTGACAAAAATCAAGACGTAGGGGAAAGTTCGTCGGCTGCAGGTGTTGCACCCTCTGCAATTTGTATGGGTGCATACCCTCATCGTGCAGCACGCGTAACTCATTGGTATGGTGCGTGTGTCGCACATGGGCAATGTCACGGGTGCTGGTGCCTGGCGTCTCCCGTATCCTGTCCAAATCTTCCTCCTCAAATTGAACACTGCGCACACTGCGCGGTCTGCCCGGATCCCACACCCTAGGTCGTACAGATCCAGTTTCACATAAACGAGCATCCACCTATTGAAACAGGACATGTGATGGTAGGCGCCGATTTGGAAATCGTTCGCCTTACACACGCCTTGCCTGATGGCTGTTTTGGTGTGTCTCACCGTAAACGAGATGCATATCCGCAAGCTCGTTGGTGGTGTATGTCGCCATTATCAGGCTCACAAAGGAACACACGAATACGTACGAAAGTAACTTGTGATGTACCTTTCACGACTACAGCACTGAACACTCCACGCAGGTGTCCACCCAGTACAGACAACACAGATGGTACGCACTACGTACTTCCTAACGGTCACTTTAGCAATGTGCTCAATTTTACCACACGCCTCAGGATGAACACTTTGCGACAACAAGCGTAACTGACAGGCAGATCGCTAGTCGCGTACACTGACGCGTTGTTTGTACGTACGTACGTATACCAGCGATAGTGGGCCGTGACAGGTAGCATCCCGCTGAGCGCCTCTAGCGGAGCTTTATGTACTACTACGTCTTCCGTCGTAGTATTTGGAGCCGATATCAGTTCGTGCTGGTCGTTCTCTCGCGTGTACGTACGTATTTCATTTCTACGTACAGCCTTGAATACTACTTGAGTACGTGTGTGTCATCTTAGTACACCTCTTGCACATGTTGTCTGTGTCCCCACTTCTTTGGGGAATCCCCTTCTGCAGCCTGCTTTTCGGACACTTCCTGGCGAAATGTTCTTCATATGCTTTGACCTCCGTCATTTTCATTTGTACCCCCATTCGATACCTGCGTTCCATGTCGGACATATTCCCGGGAATCCCTAATTTCTTCTTCATTTTCAACACGCAATTTGTGCATCATTTGCTAGCCCAGGTGTGTTTTCTTTGGGGATATCGTGCCGCATCTTCTTTATGAGTACTATTTGTCGGCATATGGAGGTGTGAAGTCCATTTTGACACGATTTTGGCATCCTCTATCTCTGACACGGTGCGTCATTCAACAAAATTCCATTTACATTTTCGTCTTCATTTCACTTGGCGATTCACCTCCTCCGCGTTGTAAACGGAATTTTACACCACCCTGTATATATTCTTTCGTATTTCTAAAAATTTAAAAATACAAAATTGTTTATTACTTACGTAAAATGAGTATCTATTTTGTACACCGACAACTGTTCCCATCTACAGATCCTATATCGGAGCACATTATAGATGAAGGACACCAAACAGAAATACGAGAAATATTAAAGGAAGAGGAAAAATTGCTTAGGAGGAACGTCTAAGAGGCCTCGTACATTTGTAAAAATAGAGAGAATAAGCTTAACAGAGAAGATGTTAATATAAACGAACTATGGATTGAAATACTTAAAAAATGGGAGAAATGGGAATACGAGATAATTGGATTCCAGGTAACCTCTGACGTAATACGCGAAGCCCAAGTTATAGGCAATTTTGATCTTGAAATGATGTAACGAGGAGGAGAAATGCAAGGGAAAAGTAGGGGAGGGGAGAGTCGACAAGCCCACAACTTCACGCATACGATAAGAAAAGCACAGGCAGTTCGCATGGGAATTGTGTGATAAGAGGGCGTCTTTTCTTTTTTAGGAGTTTTAACTTGCACGGGTTTTTTAGTGGAAAGTTTTATAGTGATTATTTTTACAAAGCACAGTGAGTATGGTTTCTGCAAAGGTTTTAACATTTTCCAAATATGTTACCTTTACCATTATGTACCAATTCCTTTTCCTGACGAGTGTGTGAATTGACGAGGCTATGACAATTTTCGGATAGCTGATATATAGGACCTGAAGAAGGGAACAGTGGTTCCCGAAACGTTGTCGGTGTACAAAATAGATACTCATTTTACGTAAGTAATAAATAATTTTGTATTTTTAAAAGTTTTTACAAATTCGAGAGAATATATATTATAATTTATTCAAATTGCAAATGTTTTTGAGACTGCTGAATACCAAATTACTTTAATAAATTTGAAGGCATGGAATGAGACGTACATAAAATAAACTCTAAGTGTAGTTTATCATTTCCATATAATGTTTTGCATGGAATTGATATCACCAGAATATTTGCTTATATTAGGCTATAGTTATGCTATTGAATCTAGTATCTAAATCTGTACACAGACGCAAACGTTAATGTTGGAATTGTTAGCAACCTCGTAAAAAGCTCTCATTTCATAAAGTGATGTATTTTGCAGTTTGCCATTTATATTCTTTCCATGAAAATGATTTATGTTGTTTTTCACCTTCAAAAATTATGCAATTTTAAGCAGTGTGTACATGCCTAGTGAGAGAGGAAAATATCGACTTTGCATCACTACATTTATCAGCCCCTAACTACGCACAAACGTTCCTTAAAAATCGAAAGAACGTCATCGCCCCCAACCCCTACTTAATATATTTTTTTTATCTACAGATGTCAAAGTGTGCAATAAAATGCTGTGCAAATATGACTTATTAGTCAAGTCGGTATGATAAGTTGGTAACATGCTATATGGTCCCTGGTTTGCTTCTCATCAAAATGAGTGCCAACTAGTGTATGCCTAGAATGGAATTAATTACACATTTAGAAACGTCTGATATTTTAAATAAAGATGTAAGGATTTTTGAGAGTAACTTAACTACTTGATATTTAATCTCTTGGAAAATGTGGAAAGACATGTGGACGAGCCATAAGTACAAAATAGACGTAGAGGGTTGATTCGAGCATATTGTTGTGTATGGAATTGATTTCACTATAGTTCCTGTTTTGTGTGGAAACCTAAATGTGAAAATTCTTAACAACCACGTCATTATAAATTTGTTTTAAAAATCTGTGGCTATGTATAAGAATAGCGAAACGAATGTTCTTACAACCACCTTTAGCACATGGTTTTTCGGCCAATCAGTATCGTCTTGATTTACATTTGTAGTATGCATACGTTGCGTAAAAGTAAAAACGTGTGTTTGTTTCATTCTTATTCTAGGATTCCAGAACAATATCTCTTTAGATACAGATTAAATTAAACATATTATTAGGTGACAATGCCAACTTGTGTAAACGAACTCGAAATCACATTTAGTTTATAATATAGAGGCACATAGTTTACAGTCACTCTGAAAGTAGGTATAGTCTAACAGCTTCATGTTTGGTTTCCAAGTGTAAAATGAGTTTTTGAAGAAGAAAACATGTAAGAAGACGTTTCTTAGAAATTAGCGGGTCAAATTATAGATTGAAAATGCATGTCGATGTCGTATGCACTTAACACATTCCATGTATTCGAAAATATGCATAGTTACAATAGTAAAAGAAAGTTACAACGTCAGAATGTGGATTCGAACACACACATGTTGGAGCTTTAGTGGTAACTACAAAAAAGGTTCTTTGACCGGGCTCGAACACGCATCCTTCAGAACATGAAGCTGTAACACTGACCACTTCTTTTTATATATTGTATAAGAAGGAATACCCCTGTTCGGTGGTTCCCTCGTCATTCACACATTATCTCAACATTCGTACATATTAGTTTTTCTCGGTTTTCTCATTTTACGGACAACACAAACATCCCACTTCTAGACGGGATTCGAACCCGGGACCCCTGGCTTCGTAGCGCCCTATGCTAACCACTGCGCCACGGAGGCCGACATCACTCACCTACAGCTCCTACTGGTAGCTCCGTGAGTATTTACTTATAATGTAAGTTGTTTCGATTGTATCATCACGGGCGACTTGTATATCTCTTCTCGCTCATTTTCTTTCAGATGTAGTTATTTTTTCAGACCGCTATATATAACCTCCTGCCACACATGTAAACCTTTCTGCAATACATTATTGGGGCGCAACTTCGAGAAAGAGAATATCTTAATTTTTAAAAAAACTTGAGCTGGTATTGGTGTGTTCAGTCACACATATGACCTTAAAATATTTAATATTTGAAGTTTTGCTTGCAACGCTACAAACAACCAAGCACAAACTTTCTAGACAAATAGTAATATGATGATAATAATAATAAATAACCCATGGCACGACAGCCCTTGAAGGGCCTTGGCTTATCTCCCGACTGCCAGTCTCCCTCCCACAATCCTACCTACAGGTGTAGAGTTCTTCAACCGGTAATGGGGTGACGTTTCGTCAGCACGTCAAACCCTCAGCCTTTATAAAAAATACCCGCGACCAGGCTACGCTACTCACTAATAGCTCCTAAATTTCCTCATTATGGTGGAGTGCCACCGGCCCTATACACAAGCCGAGAACCCGGAGACTGAACCCAAGTGGACTCCAACCAATGCCGTCCCGTAGTAGGAGTCCAAAACACAGCACCTTAGACCGTACGGCCAAGGAGGAGGAACTAGAAAATAGTACCTACCCTTGATTCATGACTCTGTTGGCATGACAAACGGTGCTGCCATCTGTTATCAAAAAGTTACAACAAAATTGCCTTTAGTTCCCCCTTAATTGCATGGCAAAGCTGATAGCTTTGTTGTAATCAATAATTTGAAGATCTCCTGTTTTGTAAAAGTATCGCACTGGAACATTAGCGAGAAAGTTGTTTGAAATTTTGGCAACTTTATAAAAAATTGGACTGGAAAAAATTATTGGAATATGCACATATGGTGCTCGTTACATGTCAGGATGTTAGGGAGGACTACAAATTCTTATCTGTAGGAAATTTCTTGTGCAATATGGACCAGATGCATTTTTCTCAGGGAATCCCTTGCTTCCAAGAATCTCCAAAGTGGAGTACACGAAGTACTGATAGCAAAATCAGAATAACAAAAGTCTGCCCCGAAAAGCCAGATTCTTTCAGAAATTTGTGTCGATGTGGGAACTGAAATAACTTATTTTCTGTTTTATTGCAAATGATATTGGTTGTTCCTTGGCAATTTCATCTCCCGTGTTCTCCAATTGAGACAGAAACGTCCATTGTACCTTGTAGAGGAAAACCATGTCAATCCTTGAAGCTTCATTGAGAGTGCGTTTGTTCAAAAGTTGAAATACTTTTTTGATACTTCCACAAACTAAATGTTGATTTCCTTGGCTTATCATAGTTCGTATTTATTTCACTTTTGACTAATTGTGAAGATGAGGATGAGTGTTGGTGAAATTGATAAAGGTACACTCACAAAGAGCAGCCATCCCGTGACAGGATTCGAACCCTGTTCCCCTGGCGTTGAAGCACGGTGTGATAATCAATACGACAGGCAGGTCGGCAAATTAAATATTGTGAATGTAAAGAAATACCTGTATTCTGCACTAATCACACAAGGTGTCAGTCTTCAAATGGAAATTGAAGCTTGGGGAGAGAAAGATCAAATATTAAAAATTAGCAATTGATTTCATACACTGAGAGTGGGCCTCCTCGATGACGTAGTGGTAACGCCGTCGCCTTGTAATCAAGGGGTCAGTATTCGATTCCAGATGGTGGCGCATAGTGGTTCGGATCCTACTGTAAATTGTAGGCCCAGTCCCGAAGAGCCTTTCTGTGCATAAAGTGGACTTAAAACACCAAATCAATCAATCAAGTTATTATTCTCTACTCACATCCACCTATGTGGTTTATTTGCTTTGTCTGTTCAAACCATTGAACTATATATAACTGGAACGCTCGCTGCAACGCTGATCGGCCACTTTTGCGATTAGTTTCTCCAGGGAAGACGGGAAGAAAATGTGGTGATTCCATAAGCTAACATGTATTTACCAAAAGAAACATAATTTAACCATATTTATGCATTCAGTGCTATAAATGAATGTCTGAATAAGTGTTTCATCGCTACATTAATAGTTGACATGCGTTTTCTTCGAACAATTTATCCAGTCTTAAGTGGGTTGAACACATGGTACGGTCGTGTTCGGCGTTTGAATGTACAGTGTCTCTCAAAAGTTTTAGGACAACGACATTTTAAACTACGCAACCCAATTTACACATGGCGTTGGTGGGTTGCGTGTAGAGCTAGGCTCAATTTCAGGGTTGCCACATGCACAATAGATATTTATAAAATACGCGAAAGAAATAAAAACAAGTATTATTGTATAAAGTATTAAAAATATCACTATTATATCTCGTGTGACAAAATTCCTTCGCAAATAAAAAAAAAATAGGTTTTCTAGTATTTCATCGCTGATGATATATACAGAAAGGAAAAGAGGTGAGAGAAAACGAGAGGTGACAAAGGACAGGAGAAAGAGGAAGCGAAAGGAGAAGACGAAAAGTAGAGGAGAGAAGAAAGAGAGGATAGACGAGGAGAGGAGATGTTTTGAGGAGAATGGAAAAAGATTCTAGGAGAGATGAGCAAAGAAGAACAGAGAGAAGAAAACGAGATGAGAGAAGAGGAGACGAGAAGAGGGGAGTGGAGAGTAGAGTAAAGGAGAGAAAAAGAAGAACGAAAAGAGGAGGAGAAAAGTGCAGTCGAGTCGGAAATCTAAGACTGGAGAGGAGATACGGGGAGTGGAGATGAGTGGGATGGAGATAAGATGCGAGAAAAGTAGGGTAGGCGATATGAGATAAAAGCAGACCAGAAGGAGAGGAGAGAAGAAGGAGAAGAGAAGAACAGAAGAGACTGAAGAGAAGAGGTAGTTGCAGAAAATATCGTCTCAGCGTCAAGAATTGATGCATTGGTGAAATTGTCGACATGAAACATTCAATAACATTTTGAAATGTATTGGAGAATGTATTAGATCGGTGCGAAATACCTTTTGGCTTAGTTCAGAGCAAGATAAAATCTTCCATGTAAGATCTTTGATTTTACCTGCGATTATACCACTAAAAGCATGAATGTAATTTTAATATTTACAAGAATTATAAAATAAACAAATAAATGATTTGACACGTTCAAAGGGATATTTTCATGTATAAGATCGTGAATTATGATACTCTAACGATAACTGTGTACTGCTTCAAAGACATTGAAAAATATTAATGAAATAACTATTTATATTTGTGCAATACAGGACGTACTAATTTTACCCCTTTTCCCACTCGAGTTCAATGCAAGGATACATCCGCAAATATCGAATGAAAAGTTCTCATCATGTGCAATTCTCCATTAAATGTTTTCGGCGAGTCGTACTACTTTCGTTTTCTTTGTTACAAACAAGTATTGTTTGCACATTACATGTAGGAGGAGAGTTGCATCTACATTTCACATTGGTCAGCTCCTTCTACTTACTTTCAGGAGCGAAAGCTTGTAGGGTAGTGTTTACCGTTCAGGACTGTCAATCTGATGGTCGTAGGTTCAAACCCTTCCGTTGGCAGAAAGTTTTCGTAAGTTTTAGACCTATCCCATTGTGTTCATTGTCCACGCCGTGTGAAACGGAATAATTCAGTTTGGAATTAACGATGGGGGGAGGGGAAATATTAAATTACAAAATCTCCATTTCAACTAACCGAGAAGTGGACAAAAATTGGATAATTCTTATAAATATTAAAATTACATTCATGGTTTTAGTGGTATAATCGCAGGTAAAATCAAAGATCTTACATGGAAGATTTTATCTTGCTCTGAACTAAGCCAAAAGGTATTTCGCACCGATCTAATACATTCTCCAATACATTTCAAAATGTTATTAAATGTTTCATGTCGACAATTTCACCAATGCATCAATTCTTGACGCTGAGACGATATTTTCTGCAACTACCTCTTCTCTTCAGTCTCTTCTGTTCTTCTCTTCTCCTTCTCCTTCTTCTTTCCTCTCCTTCTGCTCTGCTTTTATCTCATATCGCCTACCCTACTTTTCTCGCATCTTATCTCCATCCCACTCATCTCCACTCCTCGTATCTCCTCTCCAGTCTTAGATTTCCGACTCGACTGCACTTTTCTCCTCCTCTTTTCGTTCTTCTTTTTCTCTCCTTTACTCTACTCTCCACTCCCCTCTTCTCGTCTCCTCTTCTCTCATCTCGTTTTTCTTCTCTCTTTTCTTCTTTGCTCATCTCTCCTAGAATCTTTTTCCATACTCCTCAAAACATCTCCTCTCCTCGTCTATCCTCTCTTTCTTCTCTCCTCTACTTTTCGTCTTCTCCTTTCGCTTTCTCTTTCTCCTGTCCTTTATCACCTCTCGTTTTCTCTCACCTCTTTTCCTTTCTGTATATATCATCAGCGATGAAATACTAGAAAACCTATTTTTTTTTTTTCGAAGGAATTTTGTCACACGAGATATTATAGTGATATTTTTAATACTTTATACAATAATAGCCTACTTGTTTTTATTTCTTTCGCGTATTTTATAAATATATATTGTGCATTTGGCAACCCTGAAATTGAGCCTAGCTCTACACGCAATCCACCAATGCCTTGTGTAAATTGGGTTGTCTAGTTTAAAATGTCGTTGTCCTAAAACTTTTGAGAGACACTGTACAAATCGTTTATACAATTGCTCGGGTGTAAACGTTTATCGGTATCATTCTTAAAATATGTGAATATTACGAATAAATGTATTTGTTAAAAGTTGATGACGTTAATTAAATGTTATAGTGAAAGCTTTCGAATGAGTTTACACCCACGTGTTTCATAAACTGTCGACTGTCGCAACTCGCAAGTGATTAATTTTTGTAATAACCAATTGGAATTTTTCATAATTTATAAATACATAAAATTAATTGAGTCATCGAGAGAAGCTAATCAGAAGTAACAAAGCGAATAAAAATAACTAATCTCCGGATAGATTTTTTGTTGTAAAATATTAGTTTTATCTACATGCAATGCTTATGAGCAATTTGTGTATATTGTTGGCATGTCAAGCAGTAGTTACTAAATTTTAATTGTGCACCCAAGAAAGTGTCTCGACATTATGTTCCTACTTCCACACAGTGTATGTTTCTCGAAAGACGCACAGGAAGAAAATAATGTGTGGAATCTTCGAAATGAGTGTTAAATATTGTTTGAGATTTTTGACCGTGATTCATTTTTTCTTTGTACTGAAAGTGTTAATTGTGCATTAATTGCGTGCCCAAAAGTATGTTATCAGGGTGTCTACCAGCCTGTGAATCATAGAAAAATCAGGGAAATTTGCTGTATTTGTGGAAAAATCAACGTTTTCGTAGTAATGTACCAAGAGTAGGTTTTTGAAAAAGGAAAAGGACAAGCAATACATTTAAAATTTGTTGCGGGCAAACTCTAATTCAATCTGACATACTGAGTATATCTGGTAATTATACAGTAGAAATTGTATATTAAATACTTTAGGAGAAGGTAAACTTTCAAAATTTCCCACTTTCTTTTGCAATTTTTTAGGTTAGATATGAGGAATAAATAATTCAGATACTTTTACTAAATTTTACTGTAATTATGCATTATTTATGCTATAATTCTGATAATTTATGTAAAAAACTATTGCGTTAATCACAAGTAAATACATGTCAAGTATTAGGTACAAGCTCACCCCTGATAACACTTTCCAACAGTCGGTTTGTATTCAATTTCCCTTCTTGTTATCACTTATATATGTTAAGCGTTTTTTATCCTTTAAAAGGTATTTCGCACACGTTTCATTCACAAGTAACAAGAATATGCATAGAAAGTGGTATCTGAATGCAGATAATGTACTCAATGCAGTGCTTTCTCATAAATTATGTTTTTTTTATTTCGG